>NC_044333.1:16610654-16815654 GCF_007399415.2 Gopherus evgoodei | reverse complement strand
CCAATCGTACCTCACGGTATGTTGTGAGGATAAATTCTTTAATGTTTGTGAAGCATCCAGGAATGACTGTTATGAAAGCCATAGAAAAGCCATCGAGGGAATTAACAGGTCTGTCTTCAGAGCAAGATTTACGTGGTGGGCGGTTAATATAGCCATACGCTGAATACTAAGGATGAAAAAAAAAAAAGAATTAAGACAGCACTGAATGAGGCAGGGATCCTGTGAAAAAAGTAGTATGTGATTATGTAATTAAAGAATGTATCCTGAAACCTAGTGGGCTTAATTAAGGTTGCACATGCATCCTTAATTCTGGCATTTCTAAACTTTAGAGGGTTTGACTCTGCAACATTAATGTTCTTTTAATGTAGCTGTTTTGTATGTAATACAGATATCTAAGTTCAGATCCTTTGCTTGCAGCATGGCGTGTGTGTGTGTGTGTGTGTGTGTGTGTGTGTGTGTGTAGCACACCAATCCTAGCCAAGCTGTGTAGTGTGCTGGACCCCCTGGATAGCTCAGAACAGTTAAACTAGCTACCAGTGGCCTCTAGAGGCCAGTGCAACAGTAGAAGATTGCCAGAACATAAGAGAGCTCCAGATGAACCCCTGCTTTCTGTGGACCATTCTCCCTACATCAGCAGCAAGGGGTGGGGTATGATATTGTACAAAGCAGATAATCTTCCGTGAAGGCTCTGGGCCATACACTCTCTAGAATGAGCTACATGTTCCTTACAACCTATGGGACAAACCACATGCTGTATAATGTGAAAATTTTCAAGTTTAATAATGTATTTTATCACATGGAATATATTTTACTGTATATTATCCTTTAAACTTGTGCATTTTCAAACCATATAAATATGGTATGACTCATTGTGGAGATGATTTACTGTACTTTACTTACTATAATCTTTAGGCTTTTGCAAGTGTATCTGCATAATGCTCTTCTGTAGGTCTTTCTACTGATTTCTTTTTTTAAAAACAAAGTGAAAATATTTGTTGCTCTTTCTGAAGTTTGTGAGTACAGATCCCAAAGACTTTGTTAAAGGAAAAATAATACAGTCAAATTTTGCACAGTCAGCTCTTCAAAGGGATGGTAAACGAGTTTTTTCAGTAGGGCAAATAGATGTCAAAGTATTCATACGATTTCACAACTGGGCAGTTATTGCAGAAGTCTTTTTTCGTACCAACCAATGTTTTAAGGAAAGATGTCTGGATCCCATCCTACCAAAACATTTTCAAGCAAGGATGTAGGGAAATCTTTTTTTTTTTTTTTTTTTTTTTAAGTTGCCTAAATGTGTTCTTAGTGAATTAGGCTTTCTCCTGTACAGGAATATGTCTGATAGTCCTCCACAACTGGGCAGCTCTGCTTACAGTGCAGATAGGAAGGCAGTCCAGAGGTGTCAGTTAAGTAGGCCACCCTGCAAACCCTGTCCGCTCCTGGTGCAGGTCCTCAGAATTCAGCCTTCACATCTCAGAGCCAGCAGTGGGTTCAGGGCCTCTGTTACAGGAGACCCTTTTTCTTGTTGCTTTTCCATTGTAGGTGACCTTTTCTATTAACAGAAGTTAACTTTTCTTCCTCCTCTTTCTTTTCATCCCCACACTCACCCCACATACTCTGGGCTCCTTTTGTGAAGCATTTGTAATCATGACTGGCTTCTTACAGCATGAACATATTTTTACCTCGCAGGATAGGCAACGTGGCCAACAGGGTGATGTAGACATGAACAGAGAGAATATGTGCTTCATGTGAACCATGTATTGGGGGGATATCTCTTTCCCATTTTGAAAGAATCCTTCTGTCATGTGGTGACTGGCTGTTTGAGGGGGGCAGGCACCGAGCCTACCTGAGACAAGCTACGCTAAGAAGAATCAGCCAACCCAGATCCATCTGTGAGTAACTTATTGGCTAGTTGGTTGTTAATTAGCTAAGAAGACCTAGGCCTAATAAGATTTTGAGGGCTCAGTCAGGAAGTTCCAGAAAACAGGATGCTCCTGAGGAGAGGGACTTCAGTGAGGTGGGGGGGGCTGCTTAGAGAGTTTACCAAAAAGGGGACCTGGGAAAGGTGCTACTGGAGGGACTAGTTCCAAAAGGGAAGGGCTACGAGTGGCAAAGCTCCTAGGCAGGCCTGGTCCCAGCAAAAGAACTTTACCAGACAGTGGCAGGAGATTCAGGTCACTGGGGAACTATATGCTGCTTTAGAGAAGAGTTGTGGATTGACCTTTGCAGGGGCCCTGAGTCCAGAGAAGGAACCCTTCCCCAGGTGATGGCAGGAGGACTGTCTCCAGAGGAGGGTCTTGGGTCCGGAGGACTTTACTTGTAAAGAGCCTGGATGGAGGAGAAGGACAGATGGGGACAGACTGACTAAGATTAACTCAGGGGCCCTTCAGCGGTGAAGACTTACTTGCATGTCTGCTTGGCCTTTGATTAAATAAATTGGACTCCTGAAAGGGCAAAGTTAAATGCATAAAAAGCTGAACTGAACTTGTTGAAATCTCATTAGGGGAAACTGAGGCAGGGATACACCCACAGCTCTCCATTGTGCCGCCAGAGCCCTGTGGTGCGACACCACCTTTGCAAAGGGGCACTCGGGACACTAGTGCACACTAAAACACCACCTCAAATGCTGGTCCTGCTTCACAGAGAGAGGCAGAGTCTCCCCCTTCTCCTCACTGAGAACTCTTTCTTTGGCCAGCCAGAGCAGCAGTGCATGAATAAGTTCCCACCTACCTGGCCTCAGGGGAATCTTCAAATGGTCTGACACTGCTAAATGCCCCTCTATGGATAAGCGTACACAGCAGTTGGGAGAGTGCTTCCCAATGCAGGTAGACAGATGTGCTAAGGGTAACCAGTGTCTCATATCAAGGTGTTGTCTCTTAGCTGATTCCAGGGATGCCTCTCAGGATCTGCTGGTTTGTGCTCTGGAGCATTTGAGTCTGTTGAAGCTTTGAGTATTGCTGAAGCATTTGAACAGCAATGATTGACATGGGTAGAGATCTCTGGTAAAGATCTTTGCAAAGTAAATGAGTCCAGTTGCTGACATCCCTTATGGCAGGGGTGGGCAAACTACGGCCTGCAGGCCACATCTGGCCCACCAGCTGATTTAACCTGGCCCTCAAGCTGATTTAATCTGTCCCACTCTCATACTCCAGTTGGGGAGTGGGGTCAGGGGCTGCTCCGTGGGGTTGGCAGCTGCTCCGCCCGGCTCCTGGAAACAGCGGCATGTCCCCCCTCTGGCTCCTACAAGTAGGGGCAGCCAGGGGGCTCCGCATGCTGCTCCTGCCCCAAGTGTTGTCCTCGTAGCATCCATTGGCGGGAACTGCGGCCAGTGGGAGCTGCAGGGTGGTGCCTGTGGATGAGGCAGTACGCAGAGTCGCCTGACTGCGCCTCCACATAGGAGCTGGAGTCAGGTGGGTGGGACATGCTGCTGCTTCAGGGAGCTGCTTGAGGTAAGTGCTACCCAGAGTCTGAACCCCTCCCATCCCCCACTCCCCTTCCCTAGCCCTGATCCCCCTCCCACCCTCCAAACCCCTCAATCCCAAGCTGGAGCACCCTCTTGCACCACAAACTCCTCATCCCCAGCTCCACCCCAGAACCTGCACCCCCAGCCGGAGCCCTCACCCCCTCCCACACCCCAACCCTGTGCCCCAGCGTGGAGCCCCCTCCTGCACCCTGAAATCCTCATTTCTGACCCCAGCTCAGAGCCCACACCCCTAGCCAGAGCCCTCCCCCCCATGCCCCTGCCCCAGCCCGGAGCCCGCACCTTCAGCCGGAGCCCTCACTCCCCACTCTCCACACACCAATTCCCTTCCCCAGCCTGGAGCCCTTTCCTGCACCCTAAACTCCTCATTTCTGGCCCCACCCCAGAGCCAGTCAGAGAGTTTGTTTTGCTGTGCATCCCAGCAAACCAGCACGTGGCATCCGACTAGCGTGGTATTTGTTGTCTCATCTGGCTACTTTGCATGACTTTGCATGCCTAAATTCAGACCCTTTACAGGTGTAATCCTTCTGCCAGGTGGAGCTGGCAGCAACCAGAGATGGGTTCAATATCTAGGGGTTCCTTTTCAACAATACAACACAGAACTGGCTCAAGCCCCCACCCCCACCCCACCTGGGAAAATTACACACCACCCCAGGGCGCCTCTGAGAGGCAATACTTCCCCACTTGCAAGCACAGAGTCTGAGTGTAGCAATGAAACTTTCAGTGAAAGGAGGGAAGTCCTCCAATATTAATTAGGGAAAATACCACAAACAGGATTCATAATCATAAAACTGTGAGCAGGACACCCACTCCAGAGTGAGTGGGGCAGGGTCTTCTGCCTCATGCTCTTGAGTTCTGTAACCAAACGTTCCTTTTCTGTGCCCCCCTCTGCTCCCTCACCATATCCCACTCTCAGTGGTTGTCCTTGCACCTCTGAACCCTGGGTCCTCAGTGAACATCTGTGTGAGTTCACCTCCCACCTGGGGAAGAAGGCATCTTGCTTGCTCCACCCTCTGAGCGCTTATACTGTCTGGATGCCTCGTCAGCTGCTTGTCCCTTTCTGCTGGTCTTTGAATAGTGGGAGGAACAGGTAATACCAGATGGAGGACCATTATGGAGAGTCCACACCTCCTGGATGGGACATGTGCCTCCCCAAACTTTCATAGGGGTCTGGCATTCAAGTTCCTGGCTTAATGAGGTCCTTTCAGCTGAGAGCGACCCCATGTTTGAGACTGGTTAAGCACAGTTCTGCTCCCCTTTATTCATACAATAAAGACAACAATATGATAACGTTTCACTTCCCCTGCATTCAGTACTAAAGTGATTTGTAACCCAACACCAGCCAAAGTTGATCACTTTGAGCTACACAGCTCTATCTGCTGGATATCTTGTCAGAGTAGATGAGTTCATGTAAATACAGTTTTCTCTGGAAGTCTCTCCCACTCCAAGCTAGCTGTCAGGGAAGAACTCCATTCAGACCCTGCTTACACAGGGGCCTGATTTTCAGAAAGTGCAGCGCATCTGCCCTTTGAAAATCAACATTTGTTTTCCAGCAGCCTTTCTGCTTTGAACCAAATGTGCTGAACTGGGCTGGTTTCAAATCCATTACTTATTGTTAGCCCTGCTTTGTGATCTGTTTATGCAAAGCATCTTGGGGATGGTTTTTCTGTGTTTTTGTTCCTGGCAGCTTCTCTACTGGACATAACCAAGGTTCTCTGGGTTAGTTTCTCCATGGGTGGCACTCATGTTCTCTTCACCAGTGTAATGTCCCTCATGATGAAGAAGTGAAAGGAAACGGGTGAGGAAGACGGGATTTCTTATTTGGGATGCTGAATTCAGACAGACCATCTATTGCTCTGTCTGTCTAGCTTACAGACAGAAAGACGTGGCCTCTGGTGCACACAGTCTCACCACGTACAATCTGTCTAACCCCTGCCCATGATCAAACAATCATGCTGATTTCGTGTCCCTGCCTTTCTTCTTGCTGGTAAGAAGTTTCCACTCTTTGTTGTTGTGTACGTGCACTTTTTCTTATTATTGGTACATGGTGCTCTCTTTCTCTCTTACATGCTGCAGATTCCCTAGTTCAGAAACAGTCTTTGAATAAGCTCTCCCAAATTTATTGATTTATTTTTCCCTTTCCCTAAAAACTTCTGTTTTGAGGCCTTACTTTCCTGACCCTGATGAACACTGAAGTAAAGGAGATGCAGAGTTTCCTAACAGCATCCTCTCTCTCTCACTCAGTCTTCTTTGCTGTCTCCAAGGGCCTACAAGTCTCCTTGTCAGCGTTGTGCTCCTTTTGTTTGTCAAGCCTTTTTATCTCAAACAAAAATCTTTAATGTTTCCTATGATATCATTTTTGATGTATTGCTCTGGAGTTGTAAAATAGTCCATGTTTAATATTTATCGGTTCATGAATTAATTAGCTGGCAAATGCTGTATAAGGATTAGTGCATTTATTAGTAACAGGGAAATATTAGATCCTGCTCTCCCAAGGTTTCATTTTGTTTAAGTATGTACTTGCCATAGAGTATGCTGGTCTGAGTTTGGCATTAAGTACAGTGTGTCACATGAAGTCTGCCTTCTGCCTGAAATGATCTTAAACTGTTATATCTTTATGCAGGGTGGGAGCCATTCTGATCTTGGCTACACCTGTGTAATCTTGCTGACTTCAGTTGCGACTGAGACCAGAGTTTGGCCCAATAGATTAATTCTATTTCCACATCAGATGCTAACTTGCTATGATGCATGGAGAGCATCACTTCACTCTCAACTTAGTTTCCTCATCTGTAGAATGGAGATGATAAAACTTAAGAGGGATATTGGGAGCTTTAATATTTGTCCAGTGCTATGAAAATGTAGAACTCTTGAGCTCATTTTTAATATACAAATCCTTAGGGGAAGAAACTGTCTTTCTTTGTGTCTAGTACAAGGCAGAGCACACTGTTCGTGTAGAACACCAAATATTAAGTCACCAAATATTTTTTCAGATTTTTTTTTTAAAGTTTTCCCATCAGAGTAGTTTGTCTAATTAGTTATATTCACTAGTGGTGAAAGAGTTACTTTGATGTCAATTTATTAAGTCTACAACACATTAGAAACGTGGCCTGATTTCTCTCTCTCCCCAGGCCTGCAATGTGCTGAGCACTTAATTTCCAACAGTAGGAGGAGCTCAGCATTTTCCAGGATCTGGACTTGAAGCAGAGTCAGTCTATCACTGGCTTCCATGGAGGCACTGGCTGTCTCCATGTATTTCAGAAGCCTTCAGTACAATGTTACCCCTTTGACTCAAATGGTTAGCCAATTTTGGGGGTTTTTTCAGGTTGTTTCCTTTAGAAGGTGAAACCGATGGAGTTAAGTATTTCTCTGGTGCGAACCTGTTTGTTTTCAAAGAATGTACACAAAGCCCTGTTTCCCTGACCACAATAGGAATCAAACAGGAGGCAGCTTTCTTTCAGGGCCACTTCTCCAGTTCTCCTCTGGCTGCTTCTGAGTGCTTCTGGTCATAGACGTGTCCATCAAACAATACCTAGTCCCCTGCCCTTTCATTCAGTCCTCAGTGAACCCCTGCAATCCACATAGCTGACATTCAAACTAGGCTTGCAGTGTGGTCTCCTATTGTTTCAGCTATTTTACTCAAAAAAGAAGCTTAGATGTTTCTTACATTGATCCTGAATGAACAGTAGCTCTTTCTTGCCCTCCAGCTTCAATGAGGTTTTACCCAATCTCCATATCAAATTAAGTCTGCAACACATTAGAAAAATGGTCTGATTTTTCTTTGTGTCCAATCCTGCAAGATGTTGAGTACCCTCAGTTCCAACTGCAGGAAGTGGTCAGCACTTTGTAGGACCTGTGTTTGGACCATACTCCATCTCAGCCTGTCTTCTGCAGAGGAAATGGCTGTATATCATGTATTTCAGAAGGTGCCAGTGCACTATAGTCTTTTAAAATGGTTTAACTTACCATAATAAGGGTGTAGCTTCAGTTCAGTCTTACAAATAACATTTTTTCTAAGTTACTACCTGCAAGAAATGAAGTGGGAAAGTTAGATATGCTCAATCCCAAAGTAGGTCATACCTAATAACTTTTAGTCCCCAACTGACAAAGTTTCAAGCAAAAACAATAACTTGGCTTTGACCTTGCTCTCTTCAAAAAGGAAGTTACTTCTGAGCAGCAACATCAAAAAGAATAAATAATTGTTTTTCTTTTTGTTGTTATGATATGGATCATCTGAGCAGTTAGTGGTAAGCAAGCAGTCTTTGATTTGGTTCAGACACCCTGGTGTTTGGTCCTCTCTTTATGTCAGCATGTTCCCTGTTCCCACACCAGGAAAGTAGAATCCCTTGATTAAATTCATATTTATTTTAATCTTTCCTGTGTCTGATCTCAGGCTCAAAGATTCTAATGAAAAAAAGTAGTGTATCCTGCTGGGAAGAGTGCTGATGTCAGATTTTAGTCTGTTTGTTCTGTTCTAACCTGATAATGCTAGAAATGCTCAGAACTCAAATGCTTTACTCCAGCAGATTAAGACAAAGCTATTTTGATACTTCATGTAGGGTTGTAAGCAGGGCTTTTTATTTGTAGAATTAAAAAAAAAAACACCAAAAAACCTCAAACCTAAAACAAATATTTATGAAACAGCAGCTGACCACAACAGTGAGTTTAATTAATCTGACCCTGATTCAATTCTTTGTAAAAGGCAAGTTTGCAATCTTCAACACTAAATCCATGAGTGTAAGACATAACAATAAATATTTGTGTAACTATGTTTGTATCCTGTGAGACATACTTATAAAAAATGTTCTTGGTTATTTATTTTGTTTTTGTTTGCATTTTAGAAGCAGTTGAATTATAATAATACTTTAAAGGATATTACATGGTTTTTTTTCATTTTATTTATAATTTATTGTGATTATTGGGTCTGTGAACTTGTTCCTCCATTGATCTTAACAGCTCATTATAGGATCTTTTGTTTTGATGAGATCTGACCAGATGGTTTTCTGTCCTTATTTGCCCTTATTTTATTTTGACAACACCATGGATAATATATTCTCTTTACAGAAACGCTGATCATGGCAATTTCCCTAATAGAGTCTTTTATCTTTCCACGTCCATATGGCACTATATTTATTTCTTGAAGTGTATTGTGCCCCTGTAGGTATTAAGCAGCAAAATGAACAAGTTAGAAAATGTTTCCACTTATAACATGAATGCACAGCACTCTAATACTGCTTTTATCTGGGGGTAAGATATAACTGGTTGACTTGAAATGGGCTAACCATGAGGGTTAAGAGTGGGAGACAGAAGAAATGAGTCTATTCCTGGCTTTAAAATAGACTTTCTCTGTAACCCAAAGCAAATCTCTTAAGGCCTGATCCAAAGCCCATTAAAGGCAATGAAAAGACTCCAGCTGATTTCAGTGCCTTTGGATTTAGTGCCTACCTGTTCCATTCCCTTCCATACACACGGTTGTTGTAAGGCTTAATGCATTCATGTTTGTTTGAAGACTGTGAGGAAGAAGGTGCTAGAGATATGCAAAACTGTGCTGTACTGTAAGATGTTGTCATTCAGACAGTGCTATAGTGGTGCTTGCTTTTTTTTTAAGACAGTGACAAAAGTGTCTGTCCTTTGTAGCTTATGGTCAAAGTGCCTGAGCCTACAACCCTTATATGGGTAGTCTCACTGAATATAGTGAGTGACTGAGAGTAGAAGGATCAGTCACTAAGACAAAACAGAGTTGGAGGATGCCAATGAGAGGAGTGAGGAAGGAGGAAGTTGCTGGTTTCATGGATATGGAGAAAGCTGTGGATGCGATATACCGTGACTTTAGCAAAGCTTTTGATAGTTCTCCCATGATATTCTTGCCAGCAAGTAAAAAAAAGTATGGATTGGATGAATGGACTATAAGGTAGATAGAAAGCTGGCTAGATCATCGGGCTCAATGGGTAGTGATCAATGGCTTGATGTCTAGTTGGCAGCCGGTATCAAGCAAAGTGCCCCAGGGCTGGGTCCTGGGGCTGGTTTTGTTCAACATCTTCATTAATGATCTGGATGATGGGATGGATTGCACCCTCAGCAAGTTTGCAGATGACACTAAGCTGGCAGGAGAGGTAGATATGCTGGAAGGTAGGGATAGGGTCCAGAGTGACCTAGACAAATTGGAGGATTAGGCCAAAGGTCCTTGTTGAACCTCATCAGATGTCAAGTGCAGAGTCCAAGCGCTGCTAAAGGCTGGGGACCAACTGGCTAAGCAGCAGTTCTGCAGAAAAGGAGCTGGGGATTGGAGAGAGTCCAACAGAGGGCAACAAAAATGATTAGGGGACTGGGGCATATGACTTACAAGGAGAGGCTGAGGGAACTGGGTTTATTTAGTCTGCAGAAAAGAAGGGGGGGGGGGGATTTGAGAGCATCCTTTAACTACCTGAGGGGAGGTTCCAAAGAGGATGGAGTTAGGCTGTTCTCATGTCTCATCTCAACATGAGATGACAGAACAAGGAGCAATGGTCTCAAGTTGCAGTTAGGGTCTAGGTTGTGTGGCAAACTCAGGACACTTAGCTACCAAGCGTGGGGTAGTAATTAGTCCCAGAAGGCTTAACCAGGGAGGAATAAGGTTCAGCTGGAACAGGGGTTACCAGGGAGGTAATTAGTTTCAGCTGGCCCCAATGGCTGGAGACCTTTTTAAACCCTCCCTGGCAGGGAAGCAGGGGGGGAGGAGAGAAGTAGAGTAGCTGCCAGCGGGTAGAGGCAGTTGAACTCTAAAACCTTTTCTTGCAAGGCAGGTTGCACTCTCCCCAGAAGGAGAGGAAAACAGAGCAAGGGCCTGACTGAGAAGGGATCAGCCAGACCCTGCGCGACTGTGAAGGGCTTTTGCTTTGCCCAAGCCTGTGTCTCCAAGGCTGAGGAGGACTGAGCTAGGAGAGGAGAGACAGGTACTTTGCCACACGTGGTGTCAGGAGTAGGATGTACTAATGAGTGTGGCTCGGTGGCAAGCCATCACAGGGCAAGGTAAAAAAAAAAAAAAAAAAAAAGAGAGGAAAAAAAAATTTTTTTTTTCTTTGGGAAAAATGGAGGATGTGCTGAAGGTGTTGATGCAGGCTACCGTGGCTCAGCAGGAGGCTACCCGAGTACAGGTGGCGGCCCAGCGAGAGTCCGTGTGGGTGCAACAGGAGACCAACCAGCTGCTGATGAGCCAGGCAGCCCAAGATCGAGCCACCCTGGCCGAGGTAGTGAACCAGTTGAAGGCCCTGACTACGATGACGCACGCGGCCCAGGGGACCTGGCCGCTACGGGCAAGCAACTACTTACAGAAGATGACAACGGATGATGATATAGAGGCGTATTTCCTCGCGTTCGAGAGGACGGCACTGCGGGAGGCCTGGCCCCAAGACCAGTGGGCAGGTCTGCTGGCTCCATTCCTGTGTGGGGAGGCCCAGAAAGCCTACTTCGACATGACTGCAGAAGCAGCTATGGATTACCCTCGGCTGAAGGCAGAAATCCTGGCGAGGGCAGGCGTGATGCCAGCCATAAGGGCCCAGCGCTTCCACGAGTGGAAGTACTGGGAGGACAAACCACCGAGGTCCCAGCTATTTGATTTGATACACCTTGCGTGGAAGTGGCTCCGCCCCGAGGCCCGTGGGCTGGAGAAGGTAGTAGAGACCCTGGTATTGGACAGGTACATGAGAGGGTTGTCGTCGGACATACGGGGGTGGGTCCGCCAAAATGTTCCCTCCTCTTATGACGATCTAGTTGCTCTCGTGGAGAGGCATTTGGCAGCCCAAGAACTTTCTCCGACCCCCGGGGGAGGAAGGTGCCAGTATTGGAGACCAGCCTCTGCACCGAGGCCCCGGTTTGCCCCAGCTCCAGGCCGGAAAATGGAGGGGAGGCAGGAGGCGGAAGAGCCGCTGGCAGTCCCGGAGAGACGGGAGGACTGGGGAAGAAAGGCTCAGGGGATAAATCCCAGCAGCCCGAAAAATAGGGGGTTGCCCTGAGGGGGGTACCGCTGTTATGCCTGTGGTGAATTAGGGCATATTGCTGCCCAATGCCCTAATCTAGGAGAGCCCATGCAGTGTGAACTGGGAGATATAGGGGGACCATGCGAGCTAATAAGTCTAGTCGGGGTTGCGATGGTCCCCCATAGGTACACTAGGCCCGTTAAGCTGAATGGTATAGAGACCACAGCTTTAATAGACTCGGGGAGTGCAGTCACACTGGTCTCAGGGAAGCTGGTCAGGCCAGGCCAACTATCCCAGGCCAAGCGCTCGGGAATATCCTGTGTACTTGGGATATCAGCTATTACCCGACCGTCCCCGTACGCATAGAAGTTCTAGGGAACCCCGCTGAGTTGACAGTGGGAGTCATCCCGAAACTCCCTGTCCTTATCGGACGAGACTTCCCTGGGTTTGATGGCCTACTCCCCGGGGACAAGGGAGAAGGAAAGAAGGACTCTGGGATCCAAAGCATGGCCCAGATCGGGGACCCTCTCCCCACCTTCCACGAGTTTAGCCAGGATGTGTTCTCCCCACCGGGGAAGTCCAGGAAGACTTGGAGGGAACGGAGGGCGGATAAAAGGAGGGGGACGAGGATCCTGACACGGTACCTGACGCCTACACTAGCAGGAGAAAGAAGGAACTCAACTGACAGTGGGACGGGGTCGGCCAACTACAACCCAATTGTTGGACCGGGTTCCCCAGGCTCTGTCCCTGAGGGGGAGATGGAGGTAGACCCCCCCGAAATAGGGCCAATAGGGACCGCACGCGGGACTTTTGGTCAGGATCAGGCCAATGATCCCATATACCACAACATTTTTAAGGAAGTAGTCGAGGTAAATGGGGTCCCAGTGGAGGGGAGAACTAAGGGCCCAGGGCCGTATTATATGATTAAAAAAGATCTTCTGTATAGAGTAGTCCGCGTCCAAGAGCAAGTCATCGAACAACTCTTGGTCCCCGGGAAGCATCAAAAAGCGGTAATGGATCTGGCCCACAGTCATCTATTTGGGGCCCACCTAGGGATGGATAAGACCCTTGATCGGATCCTACAGAGGTTTTTTTGGCCTGGTATTTATGCGGCCATCCGGCAATATTGTTCCTCCTGTCCGGAGTGCCAAATACATGGGCCCAGACCATACTTAAGGGCCCCTCTGGTACCTCTGCCAATTATTGAGGTTCCATTCGAACGAATAGCTATGGACATAGTGGGGCCATTGGAGAAGTCGGCCCGGGGCCATCAATACATCCTGGTAGTACTAGATTACGCCACCCGATACCCCGAGGCCATCCCCCTACAGAATGCCATGTCCAAGACCATAGCCAAAGAGTTAGTCCAGATATTCTCCAGAGTAGGGATACCTAAGGAGATCCTGACGGACCAAGGGACCCCCTTTGTTTCTAAACTGATGACGGACTTGTGTACCGTGCTCCACATATGGACCCTCAGAACGTCGGTCTACCACCCCCAGACCGATGGCCTCGTTGAACGTTTTAATAGGACATTGAAGAGCCTGTTACGGAAGGTGATTAGCCGCGACGGAAAAGACTGGGATGCCCTGCTACCTTATATACTGTTTGCCGTACGGGAAGTTCCTCAGGCTTCCACTGGATTCTCCCCCTTCGAGCTGTTATATGGTCGATACCCCAGGGGCATACTGGACCTGGCTAAAGAAGACTGGGAAGAGCAGCCGAACCCAGGGAGAAACATTGTGGAACATGTGCTGCAAATGAAAGACCGAATAGCCCGAGTCACCCCTCTTGTGCGCGAACACATGGAGAAGGCCCAAGGGACGCAACGGACGTACTACAATCGTCAAGCACGGTCCCGGAAGTTCCAGGTGGGGGACCGGGTGATGGTGCTCATACCCACGGCGGAGAGCAAGCTCCTGGCCAGATGGCAGGGGCCCTATGAGGTAATCGAAGTCGTAGGAGAAGTTGACTATAAGGTCCGGCAGCCAGGTCGCCGCAAGCAGGAGCAGATCTACCATATAAATCTGCTGAAACCTTGGCGGGATAGAGAAGCTCTGGTAGCTGCGCTGGGGGCACCATCCCCTAAAGACGATCAGCCCAACCTGGTAGGAATATCCCCAGAGCTGACCCCGGAACAACGATCCGAAGTGGTCAGCCTGATCAAACGCAACCAAGATGTGTTCTCAGAAAAGCCAGGCAGGACTACTGAGGTTCACCATCACATCTTCACAGAACCTGGAGTGAAGGTGCACGTTAAGCCATACCGGCTCCCGGAGGCCAAGAGAGAAGAGATTATGAAAGAGGTCAGGAAGATGCTGGCCTTAGGAGTCACTGAAGAGTCTCATAGTCAATGGTCTAGTCCCGTGGTTTTAGTGCCTAAGCCAGACGGCAGTATGAGGTTCTGCAATGACTTCCGCAAGCTAAACGAGGTGTCCCGATTTGACGCCTACCCTTTACCCAGGATAGACGAGCTGATTGACAAACTGGGAAAAGCCCATTTCATGTCTACCCTTGATCTTATTAAGGGCTATTGGCAGATCCCTCTGGCTAAAGCCGACAAGGAGAAGACGGCCTTTGCAATCCCAGAAGGACTATATCAGTATACTGTTCTTCCTTTTGGATTGCATGGGGCCCCTGCTACCTTCCAGCGGCTGATGGACAAACTGTTACGGTCCCATCGGGAGTACGCTGCTGCCTATCTTGATGACGTCATCATATATAGCCCCGACTGGGAGACGCACCTAAGAAAGGTAGAGGCAGTCCTGGATACCCTGAGAAAGGCCGGACTGACTGCGAATCCCTCCAAATGTTCGATCGGATTAGCTGAGGCCAAATACCTTGGATATATTGTGGGGAGGGGCGTGGTGAGGCCCCAACTCAACAAGCTAGACGCCATACAGAAGTGGCCCCGACCACTCCGGAAAAAACAGGTCCGAGCATTCCTGGGACTCGTGGGGTACTATAGACGTTTCATTCCCCACTTCGCCACCAGGACATGCCCACTCACGGACCTGACCAAGGCTCGGGGCCCAGATATAGTAAAATGGTCTGCTGAGGCCGAAGCCGCTTTTGCAGATCTGCGAATGGCCCTCTGCACAGACCCTGTGCTGATAGCCCCAGACTGGAGGGAGGAGTTTATCCTGGAGACAGATGCCTCTGAAGTAGGGCTAGGGGCGGTGCTCTCACAAATGGTCGGAGATGACGAACACCCCGTCCTCTTCCTCAGTAGAAAGCTCCTGCCTAGGGAACAGAAGTACGCCATAGTGGAAAAGGAATGCTTGGCGGTAAAATGGGCCGTTGAAAGCCTCCGCTACTATCTACTCAGACGGAGGTTTACCCTGGTCACGGACCATGCTCCGTTGCAATGGATGCACCAAAACAAGGACAAAAATGTGAGAGTAACGAGATGGTTCCTATCGCTTCAACCCTTCCACTTCACGGTACGACACAGGTCGAGAGACCAACATGGCAATGCGGATGGCTTGTCGAGGGTGCACTGCTTTCCGACCCAAGTAGCCCAACCCTATAGTGTTGAGCAGGGAGGGGGATATGTGGCAAACTCAGGACACTTAGCTACCAAGCGTGGGGTAGTAATTAGTCCCAGAAGGCTTAACCAGGGAGGAATAAGGTTCAGCTGGAACAGGGGTTACCAGGGAGGTAATTAGTTTCAGCTGGCCCCAATGGCTGGAGACCTTTTTAAACCCTCCCTGGCAGGGAAGCGGGTGGGGGGAGAGAGAAGTAGAGTAGCTGCCAGCGGGTAGAGGCAGCTGAACTCCAAAACCTTTTCTTGCAAGGCAGGTTGCACTCTCCCCAGAAGGAGAGGAAAACAGAACAAGGGCCTGACTGAGAAGGGATCAGCCAGACCCTGCGCGACTGTGAAGGGCTTTTGCTTTGCCCAAGCCTGTGTCTCCAAGGCTGAGGAGGACTGAGCTAGGAGAGGAGAGACAGGTACTTTGCCACAGTTGGTTATTAGGATGGTGGTGATGCACTGGAATGGATTACCTACAGAGGTGGTGGAATCTCCATACATACAGGTTTTTAAGTTTGTTTCATCCCTGGTTCCCTTTCTAATGGGCTTAACCAAAATCCATTGGCTACACTGAACTTTGGATCAAGGCCTAATACATTAAAATATAAGGACAGTGGAATGGTCTTTTTCTTAAAAATCTCAGCACCTAGAATCAAGTAAACCCTCATGGTTGCAGAGAATATCTTGAAAGTGTGACCCTTTGGGCTCTTATGTATTTATGGCAAATAAAAAATTCTCATGATTTTTAAGCCAATTTCATGGCTATTTGGAAGCCAGGATTGTGATTTCTGAACACATGAGGTTGGCAATACTATCCATTTCATTTAAGAACTACTACTTACAAAGGACTTAATAGCCTTAGTATGTTGTGAATATTCAATTTACAGAATTATTTGATTAAAGGAAGATGTAAGAGCAATATTGAATGGTATGGCATTAATTTATCTAGCCACATTTTGGAACGCTAATTTCTTGGTAGATGCAGTTTGCTGTTTAAGTCACTCAAGTCTGCTTGGATGTAGCTGCAATGAATAAAAATGTACTTGCAAAAAGAAAAAACAGAAAGAGACCCAACAACTGGGGTACCTCAGTTGTGCTGGATCCTCAACATAAAAATGTGAAATGAAATTACATTAGCTACTAAGCTCCTCCAAAGCATTATTATAGGAGAAACGATTCTGCCACAACTTCTTGTTGCAATTCAGAGAAAACAGATCATTTTCTTATATCATCACAGCAGTTGAGTTAATTCAGTAATGTGGCTTTGCTAAACTAGCTATTTTTATTTCCCTAAATTTTTCCATCTATGTTTGTCTCATCTTTTGTGCGTGTGCGCGCGCACGTGTGTGTCTAATGTACAAAGAGGAAGAATCTTCTCTCATATTTAATTTGCTGTTCCTCCTTTTAACACCATACTTAGGGGTTGAATATTTTGAGACCCATGGAAAAATGGTATTAGATTGATGATTTTTTTGGGAGGAGAGAAGTAATCAGAGTCAATATAAGTAACTTAATATTAGCTGTCAAATAATTGCAAAAAATAGCTTTTTAATAAGACCGGTGTGTATCTAAATGATTCTGTCCTCCTGTATGTATACACCTTAGAAATCAGAGCATGGAATGTAGAAGCACTCATATCTTGACAAGCAAAACTACCATACAGATCTGAACACAATACTGTCAGTTAAAAAAGAAAAACTACTTGGCATAATGGAAGAGTGGGCTAGTAATGCTTTATGACAGACATGTCTACACCTACAAGCAGACACAGGCACACACTGAGATTATGGACTAAATTTCCAAAGAAGTGCATGGGAGGTCTGTGCAAAAAGCCTGTTAACAAATAACAGGATTTATGCATATACCTCCCACTCACTGCTTTGAGAATTTAGCCTCATACATAGAGAAATGCTGAACTACATCTGAAATAAATGCAGGCAGTACAAATGTAAACTATTCCTCGCAACCCCTGCACCAAATTGGAGTTCAGATATGGTTTATTTTGCTACTTACAACTACCACTAAAATGGGTCTTTATACAATTATGAAATTTACAAACATTAGCCAGTTAAGCCTCCCACCAGGATTGCAAGGATTATTATTATTATAATCCAGTTTAGAGGTCTAATATGAGGTAACAGAGGTAAATTTATATATCTAAGATCACAGAGCAAGCCAGTGACAGTCCTCAGAGTACAACCCAGGAGTCCTGACTGAGTTAATCCTTCCAGCACAGTCTCTCTTGTATCCTATTCCCTTGATCACATTCATTAAGGCCCAGTTCAGCAAAGCACTGAGGCATATGCTTAACTTTAAGCATATGAGTAGTGCCATTGAAGTGGCTGAGCCTGAAGCCAGTGCTTATAGTTAGATGCAAGTCTTTTGGTGAAATAGGAATGGGATTATTCACATGGTTAAAATGAATTCAAGTGCTCTGATGAATCAGAGCCTAAAATGTGGCAGAATAAGCATGCAGTATATTGCATTCTACAAGGGTATTCTAATGACAGTACATTATGAGCTTTGAGTTTCAGGGCTTAATACCTCACTCTTCTAAATTCAAATTGACTAGAATGTGATCAGTCAGTCTAGGTGCAAACTTTAATAACTGGCTTACCTGCAAGAGACTTGGGATTGGTTTCTTGAAAGGAATAAAATGGTTTATGAGTAAATTATGTCATCTGTGTAAAAGAAGAGTTTCACATTGCAGGTTCTTTTGTTGTATCTCATCAATTCCAATGACTGTTTAAGGAAGCCATCACCACTCTCTGGAAATACTGGCGGTTTGTTGTCCCATGGATAGGACATTTGATCAAGATTTAAAGCTGAGTTCTTTTCCTGACTCTGTTGCTGTGTGACTTTGGGCAAGTGACTTCACTTCTCTGTGCCTGTTTGTTCCCCTCTTCACCTGTTTGGCTTGTCGAATTAGATAATAAACACTTTGAGCCCAGGATTGTCTCTCACAATGTATTTGTGCAGTGCTTAGAACAATGGGACCCTGATCTGGGGCAGGATCCTCTAGACATGGCTGCATTGTAAATAAGATTAATAATTTTTAAGGGCGGTGGGCTTTATCATGTAGGCTTTCCCTTTTGGCTTTTGTCTCTTGCCGTGGGCTGTTGAGAGAGATTGTCACATGTAAACTGTCTAATCAGTGCACCTCTACCTCGATATAACGCTGTTCTTGGGAGCCAAAAAATCTTACTGTGTTATGGGTGAAACTGCGTTATACTGAACTTGATTTGATCTGCTGGAGTGCACAGCCCCGCCCCCCCGGAGCGCTGCTTTACAGTGTTATATCCAAATTCATGTTATATCGGGTGGTGTTATAATGGGGTAGAGGTGTACTACTTCTTCCAATGACTATGAGCTATGAGACTCTTCCTTGCAGATTAGTTTGACCTCCACTGATTCCAAGTGTTACCCTTAGAGGAATCCTTTGAAAAATGTATGTCTGCATTTCAATTAAAAGCTCAAGGTTGGCCTGTGCCTGCCGACTCCAGCTTGCAGGGCTGATTCATTGCACTGTAGACTTCTGGGCTTGGGCTGGAGCTTGGGCTGTAGGACTCTTTGAGGCAGGAGAGTCCCAGAGCTCGGGCTGCAGCAGGGGCTTGGAAGTCTATACAGAAATGAAACCCTCCACAGCCCAAGCCCTGCAAGCCTGAGTTGGCTGACATGGGCCAGCCGTGAGTTTTTTATTGCAGTGCAGATGTATCCAGAGAGTTCATTTAGGGGCAAAGAAGCACACAAATGCACATGTAAAGAAACAAATATCTCTTTATAGGAAATTTAGGCACCGAGTACATGTTTTGCTTTTGATTGTAAGTTCTTTGGGACAGAGACTGTCTGCTACTCTGTGTTTGTGCACTGTTGGTGCACTATTCCCCGCTGGGCCTTAGATACTACCCAATAAACAGGCTTAACAGTAACTAACTGGTGTGTTTACTGGTGTGCAGTAAAACTCTACGTCTTTCCCCATCTATAAATAAGGGCAGTAGTAACTAATAACATTTTTGGTAAAGTAATTTTTAGATCTACCAATGAAAAGAGCTTTAGAAGTGCTAAGCATTCATTATTATTAATCACTAGTATACCTGGCCCTCCTATCTGTGCAGTCTTCTGTACAATGGGAACAAATTCCAACAGCTCACCTCCCTTCTTTATTCAAATAATGGCCTTTGTAACAAAGAAGAATATTTAGTAACAGATGAAAACCTTTTTTAAATGATGCTGAGATCAAACTATTGTTCAAATCAAACTATGAGCATTGTTTTCTCCCAAATTGTATTTAGCTCTCTCAGATATAGTTTTTCTATCTAGGTGCTTTTATGGCCCTTGTCACTGCCGTATCTGAATGCCTCTCAAATGGTAATGAGGTTAGCATTACAACACCCCTGCAAATTAGGGAGCATTATTATTCCACTTTTCCAAATGAGGAAGTGAGCCGTGGAGAGATTAAATAACTTGCCCAAGTCTTCCAGAGACAAGAATTGAACCAAGATCTTTCAAGTCTCAGGCAACGCCTTAACTATAGCATCATCCATCCTTTTGGCCTTATTTTCCTAATACATGTAAAATACTTGTTCCTCCAAATAGAGTTAATTTTTAACACTTTTGTAGGCATACCCTATTAGAAGGGCAAAGAGAGTGCTTTTCCTCTCTCTGATTTGTCTTAATACATAAGAGATTGTGGTGTTTTATACAGGCAGATTTGGCAGCCTTTACAGATTTATTTGAGCTTAGAAACACATAGTAAACTGAATTTGGAGTTCCCTCCAAAGATGTGTACTTTATTATGGGATAAAGTACTGTGTATGTGCCAGAGAATCAGACATGGAGTGTTTCTGTTATAACTGTATTTTGCATATTGTTTACATTCTGTTTTTATTGTATTTTGTCATGCTTGTGTTTAGGATTTTGACTTTTTAACTCTGTACCACTTCATTGCAAAGGAAATCTAACCCCCCCAAAGTCTGGAAAGCAAAGAATTAGAAGCAGTATTTCCTATAACTTGTAATTGCTCAAATGTGAAGCTCCATTGCCTCACTTGGAACATAACTTGTGCTCGTGTGTTTGAAAATATTTTTAAATTGATGGCCACACCTGCCTTACTTTAACAGCGTAAAACCTAAACACCTTCTGTTTGAAAATGTTCAAGTGCAGTTGGATTCTGATAGGGACTTACCTGTTCATTCTCCATGTACATTGCACCAAAATCTAAATATACATTGAGCCCCTACCTCCTGGTTTGTTGCTGCTTAGCTTCTGTATGTGATGCGAGATATGTTTATAGAAGTATGCAAGTATAATGAATACTGTTTTTCATTCATACTATTTACATCATATAGATGTCTCAGCAATGTCGTTATCTGTGCATTCAAGCCTTTCTGGATCTACTATTTACCCAGGCTTGCCAAGAATTTTTTTTTTAATCAAAGGCTTGATCCAAAGCTCACTGAAGCCAGTAGAAATATCAGATCTGAAATAAAGACCCATATGTTGTCTTTATGACATTCTGAGATGCACTCAGACAAGTGAGGGGCTGTCTTACCCCTGCCCTGCAAACTTGGATGCCTCACAATACTTAGCTGTTGTAGTTCTCACCTGGGCCACCCAAAAACAGCTTTCCAGCATGCAGGTGATAGCCTATGTATAGTTGCAGCCGGTCAGCCATACATCAGTCACACACTGGCTTCCATCAGCCTTGGTTACCATTTGTAGAGTGACCCCAACACACTCCCAAGCCTGGATTTTCCCCCAAAACATGTTTTTTTGCACTGTCCAGCCCTCTCCTGGACAATCCAGATATATTAAGTCTGTTGCCTCTTTAGGGGATTAATATACTACAGTTTGTTATCCTCAGTGGAGTTCCCCACACAGTTCACAATTAGTTTTGATTAAAGAATAAAACAAGTTCCTTTATCTATAAGGAGATAGGTCTTAAGTGAGTACAAGTATGAGGCATTAAACTCAGAAATGATTAAAAAGAAATAAAGATAAATTGCTTCCTAGTACTAGACTCAACAAACTAGGCTTGGTTAAAGGAGAAGTCGCTTATGACATGTTTCCAGTAACATTGCTGACCAAATTCTCAGACCAGGATCTGCTCCGAAAGTCCAGTGGCTATTTCTTTTGTCTTCTTAGATGAGAGAGGGAGAGAGAAACTGGGGTACTTGCCCCTCACTTTTACATTTCAGTCACCCTTTGAAATGCGGTTACCCCTAGATAAAGTTTCTTTCAGCTGTGAAGTTGGAGTCAAGGAGTCTAGTGATGAAAGAGGTTCCAGTTTGTTGATTGCTAAGATGCTGATCTGTTTGTTTCTGCCAGTCTTCCTGACCGAAGAATGGCTACTTTATAGGAAATTGCCCATCAACTTTGATAACACTTGGATAGAGGTGTCAGCTTGTCCCTTGTCATCGTGAAACAGGTTCACTCACTCCTCAGACTTGTCTGGTAAACACATTTCAGACCTAAGTTCAGCTTATCTTCATAACTTTACATATAATGTTGGTACATACATTTTACCATGCTGTTACTGAGCAAGTTGCTAGTTTTCATGAGATACCTTACAAGGTGAAGTGAAGATAGGCAGGTCATGTAGTCTTCAGGCAAGACAATAGGCAGAGAACCCGCATCAGTGACTGGATCCCTAGACACCACAAGCAATCACTGGGCAGACTGAAAACACTCCCATGACAAACTCTTTGGCCAGAAATGGAAAGAACATGCTCGCAACAAAATAGAATGGTGTGGAGTCAACTTATGTTCACGGAGGGACAGACAAGGACAAGCCGGACTCAGGTGACCTTACAAGGCATATTTGGTACAAAGATTATTACCGTGGTGGGTATACAGGGGTGCATTTTGTCACAGTCGTTATTGAGTAGGGGGATTAAAGGCCTTATCTAGGTGAAGTCCTTTTTTAATTATAAGGCCAAATTCTCAGCTGGTGTAAATAAGCATAGCTTCACTGATGTTAACAGAGCTCTGACAATTTTACATCAGCTGAGAATCTAACTCCTAATAGTTAACTCCTCCATGTGTAATATTCCTAGGCCAAAGTCTGTTTTCTTTCACTGGTGCAATCCCTTTTGAAAACCAGTGGGTTTACACTGATGTAGCTGAAAACATTTGGTCCTGTAAATTATTTGGCTCTTATTACTTTTACTGTGACTTTAAACAAAATGGCAAAAATAAGGTGTGTGGGGTTGTTTTTTGAGACACATGAGCTGAAATGTGCCCTTTTGTGGGTTCAACCTTTTTGTATGGTTGTTTAGTCTGTTTGACAGCCAGTACTGATGTTATGCTATAAGCTGTCTTGTCCAGTACCCAGTGGTGAGCTGGAGCTGGTTTGCAAGAACTGGTTGTTAAATTTAGAAACCGGAGTTCACAACCCCACCCCCTTACCATGCTGCTCTGAGTGGGAGGAGCTCAGGTCCTGCTGGAGTCACGCTGCCACAGCGTGGTCCAGGGTGTGGCATGCTGAGGCTCTGGGAGAGGGGAAGGTGAGAGTAAGCAGCATGATAAGGGTCCAGGGCTGAGGGGGGGTTGGATAAGGGGCAGGGACTCCCAGGGATAGGCAGCAGGGTGGGGTTGGATGGGGCAGAGGTTTGGGGGGGGTTGGGACGGGGAATGGAGGGGGTTGGATAGGTGTGGGAGTTCTGGGGGTCTCTCGAGATGGTGATGGATGGGGTTGGGGCAGTCAGGGGACAGGGAGCAGGGCCAGTTGGGTAGGGGGTGGGGTCCTGGGGGGCAGTTAAAGTGGGGAGGTCTCGGGAGCGGGTGGTCAGGGGACAAGAAGCAGAGAGGGTAGATGGTTGTGGGTTCTGGGGGGGCAGTCAGGGGCAGGACGTGGGTAGGGGTCGGATGGGTTAGAGGGGGAGATAGGCACATGGGGCGTATACTCACTACATGGTTCCCTACCAGGTCTTTGGCGGCACTTCAGTGGCGGATCCTTCACTCGCTCCGGGTGAAGGACCTGCCACCAAAAACCTGGAGTGAGTGAAGTCCCTGTTGCCGCTGTCAAAGTGCTGCCGAGGACCCGGTAGGGAACCAGTTCTTAGGATTTTGGAAGCTCATCACTGCCAGTACCCCTATGCTCATAGATACCATATTGTCCTTCCAGCACAGATGACCATGCAGAGCTCATCAGCACAGGTGACCACAGAGTCCCAGAATTGCAAAAGAGCTCCAGCTTGGACCAAACGGGAGGTACAGCATCTGATGTGGGGAGACGAATCCGTGCTATCCGAACTCTGTTCCAAAAAATGAAATGCTGGAATATTTGAAAAAATCTCCCAAGGGCATGAAGGACAGAAGTTATAACAGGGACCTGCAGCAGTGCTGCGTGAAACTTAAGGAGCTCAGGCAAGCCTACCAAAGAACCAGAGAGGCAAACAGATGGTCTGGGTCAGAATCCCAGACATGCCGCTTCTATGATGAGCCTCATGGCATTCTAGAGGGTGCCCCTACAACTACCCAACCCCTGTGCTTCCCTCCATGAACATCTTCCCCCTTACTTTCATGGATATTGTGGAGCACACAGCAAGCAGTAATAACAATGGGAATATTGGTTCTGCTGAGGTCTAACCAAGTCAGTAAACTGCATCAAACTGTGTCCAAAGGCACATTCTAGCACCATTCTGCACTTGCTCAACCTATAGTTGAACTGCTCCTTACTACTGTCCAGGCTTCATGAGCCATGGGAGCAAGGGGTAGGCTGGAATAGGTGCGACCGCATGGTGCTGCTGACTGGGAGAGCAGCCTGAGGCAGAAGCCTCTAGCTGGTATGATATTCCAGGCAGGACTGAATCTCCATTAAACAAAAGTTAAAGAAGAGAATGACCTGGAGTCATTCATTCTCATTTTTGTCCAGGCGCCCCCAACTGACCTCACCGAGGCTGGCCAGGAGCACCCATGTCTGCCCAGGCGCCCTTGACCAAACTAACTCAGGTTGGCCAGGAGCACCCATGGGACGACGATGATGGTTTGCAGTCATATTGCACCATCTACTGGTCTACAAGGCAAGGCAAGGGGATGCTGCTGTGTAGCACTGCAGTACCGCGTCTGCCAGCAGCACCCAGGAGACATATGTTGACAATGAGCTGAGCAGGCTCCATGCTTGCCATGGTATGTCATCTGCACAGGTAACCCAGGAAAAAAGGCGAGAAACAATTTTTTGCCATTGCTTTCACGGAGGGAGGGAGAGGGGTCTGATGATATGTACCCAGAACCACCTGCGACAATGTTTTTGCCCCATCAGGCATTGGGAGATCAACCCAGAATTCCAATCGGTGGCAGAGACTGTGGGAACTGTGGGATAGCTACTACAGCGCAACGCTCTGAAAGTCGACGCTAGCCTCGGTACTGTGGATGCACACCACCAGCTTAATGCGCTTAGTGGGGACCCACACAATCGACTGTATCAAATCAATTTCTAAAAAATCGACTTCTATTAAATTGACCTGATTTCGTAGTGTAGACATACCCTTTGTCACTTAGACACTTGGAAATTTCCTAGTTTTTTTTTCTAAGGTAGCATATGGGTGCCTACAGTTTGGGAATCTTTATTCCTTGTTCATTTCTGTGACAGTCCAAGCAAGTGGCTATTAATTTTAAACATTCCATAGGTCATCAAACAGTCTTTGTTGTTGATCAAAACCCCTTAAACAGGACACATAGCACATTGTTTGTGATTCTGGTTATGAAAGTATTTTATTGTCCAAGCCTGGGTCAAATGTGTGCTGAAATACACAGCCCACAAAAGATTTAAACTGCCAGTTTAAGACTTCATATGGCCATGGTGCATTGCAGTCAGCCACCCTTTTCCTAAAGAATGTGAATGTGCTCTTTCTATTTTTCCATTTCAACATAAAAGTTTTTAATCTCTTTTCAAAGTGTAAAATATCTTACAAAGTCTTGAAAGGTGACTTATAAAACCAGATCAAATAGTTTTGACATTTGCTATCTAGCCATTAAAAGACATACTACAGATGCAATGCCAGCTTTCACTGGTTGATTTGCTGTAGATAAAGGGGGAACCTGCATCTATCATTATCAACATGAGGAGTCCAGCTTGTGTGAGCAATATCCTGGAGAGAAACATAAATGTTAATCCATTGCTTAACTTTTGTGTCTCTCTCTTTTTTTATTCTTCGATTAAACTGAGACTCTGCATCAATTGAATTCTTTTGTCACTTTTATTAATTTGTCAAAATTTGCTGAAACACATCAGTGACTTGCTGGTTTTAGATTTTGAATTTACCATAATATTTCAGCAGAATAATCTTCGAAGTATTTATTTAACAAGACAACTGAATTCAAATCCTGATCTTCAGAAACAGGGTCTAAACTAAATAAAAATGAAACAAAGTTTGATCTACCTACCTAGCCTGTTAAAAATGGAGTTACATCATGCTTATGTGAGAGGAAAATAAATATGTAGATTGATTTTGTTGATGTTCATTATTATGTTAGAAGCACAGTTAGTGTTTATTTTAGATTTGATTATTTTTATGCTGAATATATTTAATGTTTTAGGACCCAATATTGTAATGCAAAGTTATTAATCTCATTTACTGAATAAATTGGATTGTCCCTTAAATACTTCCAAAAAGAGACATCACGCGCTTACCATTTGGAGTAAGTGTTTTGTTCGTTGCTTTACTTGCATGCTAGTGGTTACATGCAAGGAGTAAGAAAGAGAGGAAAGTTAGAGGAAGGGTTAATCTTTTTATTGCAAACAAACACGTACTGAAATGCAAGGCCTCCAGCCTAAAATTCTTATTCAGTAAAAACAACAAGGAGTCCGGTGGCACCTTAAAGACTAACAGATTTATTTGGTCATAAGCTTTATTCAGTAGTTATTCAGGCAAAATTCCTATTGACTCCAACTGAGTAAAGTGTTCAGGTAACAACTGAATAAGAACTTCAGGACCTAGAATTGCTCAAGAAGACGATACCTACAAATAAACTATTTTGAGAGGACCTTAATTTAAATACCATATTAAGTTTCTTTGGCTCCATTACTACAACAAGATCGACAATCAGGTGATTGAATTATATGAAATAACTTTTATGAACCTTCAGCAAAAGAGAAAAGTTTGACTCTTACTCAGATATCTTTGCATGTCCGGATACAATCAAACACAAGTAGGATAGCATTACAATATTAAATCAGAACAATAATAAGCTTCTGGTCCAAGAATAGTATTTAACTACTCTAATATTACATTGCCACATATACTGGATAATTGAATGTTCAAACCTGGATTTTGTTATTGTTGATTCTGTATCCAGGAATGAGCATGAGCTAAGACTTGCCAACAAGTTCGTATTTTTATGGTGCTACTTCCAGGGGATCTGTTACCTTAATTATCACTTGGGGCCTGAGAGAGGTGAATAGCATCAGGACAACTGTGAGTTGTAGTCACTCCAATAGTTTGTTTTGTTGTGGTTCATAGAGTTAAGTTATATTCCTAAGCATATTCTTTAGCTGTGGCTTGGCTGTTCCTACATTCTCTAGCTAGCCCAGGACCGTGACATACCAGCATAAATCACAGACTACCTTTTAAAAATAACCATAGAACTGTGTTTTCTTTTGGAAAGTGGTTAGGCCAGTAAGCTGCACTGGGGCATGTGAGAAGCACTTAACATTTTACAAGTTCAAAGCACTTCGCAAACACTTCAGATTTATTCTCACACCAACTCGCTAAGGGATAGAAGGAGATAAGTATTATCCCCATTTGGCAGATGGGAAAAGAAAAGCAGTGTGGTTTAGTGTCCTGTTAAAGGCACATAACAAGTTTATGACAGTTTCTGGACTCCAAATCCTGTGCTCTAATCTCTGGATTGTCCTTCCTCTTAAATTACAGATGGGCTTGCACCAAACCTCCTGATCCAAATACCCCTGATGTTTTGGGAAGTTTGGGTCTGAACATTGTTTCAAGCCCATCTCTGCTCTAAAAGCCTTTCTTAATTTCAGGGACATAGGAGTGGGGTGAGACAGGTGTCTTGCTGATGAGTGAAACATTGGAATCTTTTGTCCTAGACTTTTATTTCTTGTTCCATTGCTACTAGCTGCCTTGCTGCACATTTACATTCTTTACAACCTCATTGACTACATTTTCTACATCGGTTTGTACCATTAATGTGAATGAGATGATACTAGGAAGTGAATTAAAGTCACTGGCAATAGTATTTGGGCTAAAATAATTCCGAAGTCCATGGGGTTGCACAGGTGTAACTGAGAAAATAACTTTGTCCATAGTATTTTGCAAGCCGGTGGCACAGAAGTATTTGTGAAATCTATTCCACTGTAACTTTCTAAAATACTGTGTGTACTTCATGTTTTTGTGCATCTGTGTTAGATTTTCTACTTAATACTGTTTAAGCAGCTGAGAGACAATGACATAACTTATTTACTCTTTAAATATGCCCTCCCCCAATTATATCAAGCAATGACCTGTTCTTAACGGACAGAATAATAAATACTGGAGAAAAAGATCAGTCAGGACTGATTCCCTTAGTGCAACATCAGCTTAATGGCAGAGAATATAGGAGCTGGGTGAAATAAGAGGAAAGACACAGCAATTCTTCAAGAAGGACACTTGATACAAAAAAAGCTTGGTGAAATTATTCAGACAAATAGTTTATGCACCAAAAAATGTGCAGTTTCAGTTGATCTGAAACTATTCATGAATTTGACACAAATTTGCCAAATAGTTTCAGCTTTATTTTTTACTTAGGTGCCATTCACAAAACAGCTGGAGTGATATCACCATCTCCTTTATAACCTTTAGCTCAGTGGCTACAATTATTCATTCACTTGGGATGTCGGAGAGGCAGGTTCACTTCCTCCCTCTACCTGTGGTGGTGGAGGAATTTGAACGTGGATCTCTGAGGTGGTAGGAGAGGGAATGAACCTGTGGGCTATTGAATAGGCGAGTGTGGGCATCTCGCAATCTCTCCTGTTGATGCTGTTCCACTTCATTGGGCCAGAGAAAGAGAGTGTGTGAGACTGATTGTGTAGCCTGGTGGTCAGGGCCCCCCTGTAGGAGACCCATGTTCATGGTTTTGCCCGTATTAAAAAATTCCAGTGACTTTTTCTTTGAAATACTCTATTGCCCCATGTTTCAGAGCATGGCTATCAGAAAAAATATTCACTGACTATTCGAATGAAATTTTTTTGGAGAATAGTAAATTTGCCAAAAATTGAATATTTCAGGGCACTAAAACTATTTGTGAATTGGGGTAGAATTCAGCAAATAGTTTTGGCTGGAAAAACACTGAAAACAAATAATTCAGAAATGTGTAAATGAACAGTTTTGACATTTTATTTCAAATAGACATTCAACATGTTTCATTCAACCCGAACAAAATTTTTCGTTTTGGTTTGATGAGGAAAAATTGAAAACATTACTTTTGGTTTGAAACAACTCCAAAAAATCCAACTTTTTTTTTTTTTTTTTTAAAGTTTCACTTCAGCTACCAAACAAAAAAAATCATTGTTCACTCAGCTCTATTTTCAGCCCTACTGGATATTTCACTGCCCAGTTTTGCAGAGTTGGGAGGTTCAAATAGCTTAGAAATATGTCACAGAAACATCCTGGTTGAAATTTTCAAAACATCCTAAGGGATTTAAAAACATCTTCATTACAATTTAAATCTAAATTTTAATTTGTCTAAAATCCCTTTAGATTTTTCTGAAAGCTTTAATTCAAAACCTTTTTGGTTGGTTATCTGAACCAAGTCCCCAAATACTTTGAGCTTAACTTATTCTTGTTCAACACCAGAAAAATGTTATAAATTTTCTTTAAATGCAAAGACAAGCAATAAAAATCACCCAAGGGGCCATTTGACAGAGACAGACTTAAATATGTATAGTTTGGATAAACCAAGAAAGGAGAAGAATTACTATGTGTATGGTCTAAAGGGCAGCTTATGTAATGGCATGAAAATTGAGCAAAGGAAAATGTGGCCTGAACATTAGGGGAAAAAATGTCCCAACAGTGAGGTCTATTAAGTCTACAGAACCATAGAAACTCTGCTACTTGATTTATTTAAAACTGCACGTGTTGAAACTCTCAAGATCATAGTTTAGGAAACATGTCTAGAACCCACCTGTGATAAGGCTTATTTCCCCCCTCTAATTTCAATGAAAAGCAGTAAAAGATATAAGATGGATTCCAACCAAAACAGTGTTAATTCTAAGATTTACTTTTAAATGTTTCATATAAACTTCAGTTTACAGGATTATACACTGACTATTTTGCACTCAGAAATGATGTACTGAACTCTCCATGTGTGCTTGTGTGGTACATTAAGCCTCTGTGCACCATCAGTAACCCAGTAAAATCTATGGCTGCTGAAGTAGTTGGCCCCCCTCCCGCCCAGTTTTATTGGCCTAGATGAATATTACAAAGAGGAAACCAGATGTGAGACAGGGATGACTTGAAAGAACAGGTAATTAATATCATCTGCCTCAACCATCTTATCTTGATGGGCTGATGTTTACAGCACTGACCCTGGGGTGGTGGAAGGCATGACCTTCTCAATATAAAATTGAGGAAAGTCCAAAGGCTTTTGAATTTTACAGACAGTTTTGCTCCTTCTGTGAAGTGCAAAGAGCTTGGTTTTGTGTGTGTGTGTGTGTGTGTGTGTGTGTGTGTGTGTGTGTGTGTGTGTGTGTGTGATGACTGTCTTGCAGCGGTCTCTGTTCTTACATCAAATTCTTTTAACTTTCTTTTCACTAAAGAAAAAAATGTTAACAGTACATTTCACATGACCTCCAATATTGATTTATACAACTCTTGGAACATTTTAGATGCTTTGCTTTTTTCTTTTTAAAAAATTTTAGAGTAAAGTCATGTTAGGTGACTTATTTTGGGGTGGGTGAGATGCCTTCACAAAAGAGGCATTGTTTCCGCTGTCCTCTCTCTATACCACCTTTTGCACTTAATTATTCCTGACATTTTGCCCATCATATTGTAATGAGCTTCTTCAGAGGAAACAAAAACAGCTTGTCTCTTTGAAAGCAGAGAAGCAACTATTTCTTTTCGTCTTTGTTATCAAAACACAAGCTGTTTTTCTTCCTCAAAGGACATCTCACCGTACAATGGAAGAAACATCAGGAATTAGATGAGACAGCATCAAGCTCACATGAAAGAAAATATATCTCTTTAAACAGATTCATTCTTACTTTAAAAAAGAGGATGATGAAGAAGAAGCAAAAGATTTAAGGTTTTGGTAATCATAGCCTTTCCTAATGCATTGCATGCTAGTTCCTCTGTATAGATGTGATAGTAGGGAACAAATGGCAGATTTTAAGATAACAGTCTAATTGTGAACAAGGGATTTTGAATTAACTTAAGTCATTTGGGAGGTCTTTGATAATTCCGTATATTAGTAGGGTCTAGTACATATTATGGCTCCCTGCACGTTTCAGAACATGTATCTGTCTTTGATCATTTCACTATGTTAAGAATAAATCACAGATTAATTTACTATTAGCTTTGAGTGGCTATTTTTATCAATCTTTGACAGTTTTCCAGAGTCATATGTGGAATTTATATTCTAATTCTGCACAAACTGCAAATAAAATCATTTCCCCTTACAGTAATTAAGGTAATACTACTAAATATATGCATAGGAGATCTCTGGTTGTTGAGGCTTCTGGAAGAGTTAGAATATTATTGGACTCTGTAAAAAAACAAACGAACAAAAAAACCAAACAGCAGGTATAGTCAATGCATGTGCATGCACACCTAGTATTGGATAGATATTTTTTTGTATTTTGGAAATGTCATTTTTTTTTTTGTGGTTTCCACAAATTAACCTATATAGATAAATATTTCTTTATACATTTATTTTTATTATTTTCTCATCTCAGATTCAAACATGAAGTAGGGTGAAATATTATCTGCTCAAATTCTGCCCTCAGATGCTCCTGACTTAAATAAATGTTCCATCTACATATTTTGAGGAAAGAATTTTGACCCCTGGGGAGTTCAGATATAGTGCACCTCTGGTTCTAGTAAAGAATTAAAGTCCAGCAATATTTCAATGCAATCCAATTTACAAATTACAATTCTGCTTGAAGTGCAGTTCCACTTAATAGCACAATTGTTCTGTTCCATCACACTTCTTATATGGCTTTTCATCTAACAATGACTTATTTTTTGGCTTAAGCATCTGCAGTAAGTAAGCGTTCTTTGTTTAACTGAACTTACCAATATGTCGACAAAACACAAAAGGACCTGTTTTCTCATAGTAAGACAGTTAATTTAAGTGTTTGCTGAATTAAACTGTGTATTCCCAAGCCTTGTTATTTAATTTGTTTGTTTATCCCCAAATTGCACTGTAGGGATTTGATATTTTCTCTCAGATTTTGGGAGGAAAGCAAATGCTAGAGAGCTTGTAGGCTTCTGCGGTTAATACAGATACCATCTATTACATCCAATTTCTGTGAAATTACAAAGTACTTTACACACAATGGCAGCTCCAGGCACCAGCGCTCCAAGTGCGTGCCTGGGGTGGCAAGCCGCAGGGGGCGCCCTGCCAGTCCCTTCAAGGGCGGCAGTCAGGCAGCCTTCGGTGGCTTGCGCGGGAGGTCAGCCGGTCCAGTGGATTCGGCAGCAACTCGGCGGCAGGTACGCCGAAGCTGCAGGACCAGTGGACCTCCCGTAGGCAAGCTGCTGAATCTGCAGTACTGGGGACCTCCCACAGGCAAGCCACCGAAGACAGCCTGCCCGCGGTGCTTGGAGCGGCAAAAAAGCTAGAGCCGCCCCTGTTTACGCAGGGAGGAACAGTGCAGGCTTTCATTTTTCTTAGATGCTGCTCTAGCAAAAGAAAAATGCAGGATGTTTTCCTATTCCCAGGTTTAATTTCTCATTTCGATCACAGCTTCTAGTCTATACTCCCTGACTCAACTCCTGCCCTGACTTATGCCACATGCTCAGCCACCATATTAGCATATTGCTTAGTGTCCCTCTCCAGCCGCACTGCTCAGACAATTGACAGCCTATTTGTTCCATCTTCCACCTTTCCCCAATGCTGCCCTTAAGTACAGAATATTCCTGCAATCCCAGTTCTCCAAGATACCACCCTGTCCTGAGTCATCTCTTTCCTTAAGGCTCTTTTCTTCCCAGAAGCCCCCCAAAATCATGCTGACCATAATCAAATTAAAAACATTAGACCACTTCAAGGTAATTCCTCTTTTTGGTTTCTATGTGTGTCCTCCATGTGTGTAAGCTCTTTGGGGAAGGGGCTGTCTTTATTTTTGTGTCTTGTATAGTGCTGGGCATGTCAGCCCATAACAAATATAATGAATAATTCAAATTCTGCAGGATTCATCATCATCTTCATCTTCTTTCTCCTCCTCCATGTATCAGAACCATTCAGTTCCCGAGAAAATCCGTTTTGGTTTGAATAGTCTTTTATATGTAGGCCCTACTGTGTCTTTGTTGTTTATATGGGACCTCAGTAGGGTTGCCAAGTGTCCGGTTTTCGAGCGGAACACCTGGTTAAAAAGGGGTCCTGGCAGCTCCAGTCGGCACTGCTGACTGGACCCATAAAAGTCCAGTCAGTGACACCATGGGGGGCCCGAGGCTAAGGTAGGCTCCCTGCCTTCCCTAATTCCACCTAGCTCCCGGAAGTGGCTGCCTGCTCCTTGTGGCCCCTAGGCACATGGGCGGCCAGGGAGGTTCCACACGCTGCCCCCATCCCTAGTGCTGGCTCTGCAGCTCCCATTGTCTGGGAACTGCGACCAATGGGAGCTGTGAGGGGCGGCACCTACAGGCGCGAGGGCAGCATGTGGAGCCTCCCTGGCCGCCCATGCACCTAGGGGCTGCAGAAAGACCAGGCAGCTGCTTCCTGAGAGCTATGGAAAGTGCCGCTGGGACCCCAAACACCCCCCCCAATGAAACAACCCTTGCCCCAGCCCAGAGCCCCCTCCTGCTCTCCAAACCCCTCATCTCCAGCCCCAACCCAGAGCCCACACCCCCAGCTGGAGCCTGAACCCCCATGAATTCAGCAAAACCACTGAAAGTCAGAGTTTGACTCCACATATTTAATGCCATATTAAACCATCGTTGACCCACTATTAAAGTCTGAATGTCTATCTGCATTTCAAGGAGCATTTATTATTACACTGAAATGGTAGATATGGAAGACAACAATGAGCATGAGAATAGTCTGCACATAAAAGGCATTAGGGGTCAGATTTTCAAAGGTATTTAGGTATCTAAACATTCAGATAGGTCCCTAGTGAGATTTTCAAAAATAACTAAGCAGGTTAAGCACCTAATTTGCATTGAAATTCCATTGAAATCAATGAGAGTTAAGAACCTAACTAGCTGAGGCACCCATCTGCCTCTTTAGGTGCCTTAATACTTTTGAAAATCTGACCCTAGGATACTATGGTCCTGAATCTGCTGTCCATCCTTAATCAGCAAAATACTTAATTAAGCATGTGATTAAATCCCATTAACTTCAATAGGACTTAAGCCCACACTTAAATGCTTTGCTGAAATGGGGCCTTAAAACGGATGATTTGTGTCTGTTGCCAGCTTTTAATCAGACTTTCTTGCATCTTCTGGCTAGTGGGCTTTCTTTTCATTACAGCTTTACTCATATGCCTCATACCAGCAAACTAGATCTATTCAGAAATAATATTTTACTCTTTTATTGAGCATATGCTGCAGTAGGATCTTATAAAGACTTATTAAATTTGTGTTCTTAAAAACCTCAGATAGTTAGGATTCCCCTTGGATATGGAGATATCAAACACTGTTGTTGGCAGTGGAAAACCCAGAAGTGTTAAAAATAATTAAATCAAAAATTAATTTGCTGGTTTGGAGTATTGAGCTTTTTACATGTGAGATAGCATTGTGTCCACTAAAGCCACACAGTAAGGCACAGTTTTGAAGCAAATGAAGAATTCAAGGGTTTTGTAAGCAATGCATGTATTCACTGATCTCCCTCGGTGTGGGGAAGGACAATATATTATAACCTTATATAGAATATAATCTTATACACATATATTGCAGCATACAGTAACACATTTTAACTTGTACTTTTAGTTGCATCTGCAAATTACAGTTTTGCTATATACCACGTATCTTGTCCTCTCTTCACCTCCCCCACTTTTTTATGTATTTTTTACAGGTTTGTCCCTTCATAATACCATCTGTTAAAGTCTGGGTAAATACTTTGTGAATAGCTGTTGATTTATATATGTTGATGAACTATGCTCTCTATACTCCATGACATTCTAGATATTGATGTTTTTCTTCTGATTTTTCTATCACTTTAAACTTTTAAAAATATAAAAATCAGGACCATTGTCAGGTGTACAATCTTTTTGCCAGTTTTAATTATTTTAAAGTACTTTTTTATCTTGGTATATATTTTCTTATGAGAAATCACCTTTTTGATGGAACTTCCAATGAAGGATCAGAAAGCTTCAGGAATTCAATCTATATTTATTTAGCTTAGATTTGCCTTTTCCATACTTATAGCTTGGTTAATAATATAGTTATTCAATGTTGGCTAAAAAAAGGGGCTACAAGACTATAATTCACAAGCATTTAACAGTGTGCTGTCTCAATAGAGTTTGTGTTAATGTCATATGTGAATGTGGGTTTGCTGTTTAGGGCCAAATTCTCTTCTGTTCTACCCATGGAAGTCCGTGGGATGAGCACGTGCATATGACAGAGCAAAATATGGTCCTCTGTTTGAAAGTGATTTCAAGAATGAATTGAAGATTTCCATGAAAATGAGTTTTGGGTGGCTATAATTTGGATGGACCAGCAGCATAAAACTGTAAATTTTCAATTTTAAAACTTGGTATTCAGTCTCTCACCTGTCACGCTCAAATTTTGTAGGCTTGGTCTCTGCCAAAAGATAAATAGTTGTGAAAAGTTGGAGATGAGACAGATCTGATATTTTGAAATACGAGGGCTAGGGTTGCCAGGAATGCCTGGCTGAAAGTGGACCCTGGTGGCTCTGGTCAGTACTGCTGGCCAGGCTGCTAAAAGTCTGGTCAGTGGCACAGCAGGGCTCCTGGAAGCAGCCAGCATGTCCAGCTCTGAGGTGCATGGGTGGACATAGGGCTCTGTGTGCTGCTCCGGCCCAAGCAATGGCTCTGCAGCTCCCATTGGCTGGGAACCATGGCCAATGGGAGCTGCGGGGGCAGCGCCTGTGGATGGGGGCAGCGCACAGAGCTGCCTGCTGCACCTCTGCTTAGGAGCTGGAAATGTTGGCCGCTTCATGGGAGATGCCTGAGGTAAGTGTCACATGGAGCTGATGTCCCAAACCTCTTCTTGTGCCCAAACCCCTTGCCCCAGCCTTGAGCTCCCTCCGGCACTTCAAACCCTTCAGCTCAGCCCGGAGCCCCCTCCTGAACCCCAAACTCCTCATCCCCAGCCCCATATCAGAGCCTGCACCCATAGCCAGAGCCCTCACTCCCTGCCCCAGCAGGGAACCCCCTCCCACACTCTGAATCTCTCATTTCTGGCCCTACCCCAGAGCCCATACTCCCAGCCCAGAGCCCGTATCCCCTCCCACACTCCAACTCCCTGCCTTAGCCTGGAGCTCCCTCCCACACTCTGAACCCCTTGGCCCCCTCTTGAACCCCAAACTCTTCATCACTGGCTTCACCGCAGAGCCTGCACCCCCAGTCGAAGCCCTCATCCCCTCTCACATCCTAAATCCAGCCTGGAGAAAATGAGTGAGTGAGCAAGGGTGGGGAAGAGTGAGCAATGGAGAGAGGGGGCATAGAGTGAGGGGGGGGCCCTTGGAGAAGGGGTAGGAAGGGGTGGGGCTTTAGGGAAGGGGAAGGGGGTGGGGCAAGGGTGTTCGGTGTTCTGCAATTAGAAAGATGGCAACCCTAATGAGGGCAGAAAAATTATGTCTATTTTCCCCATATCATATATATATATAATGAGGGTGGGGGGAAATCTCCATACAGTCTATTTGTAATGGCTCTGTAGCTAATATGTTAAATATTGCACAAAAATGGTCCTTACTGAGAAGCATTTCCTTTGAGTGTTCTGGGGAAAATTTGGCTGGATATGGTTGTTATGAGTATAACATATATTGCCATTCTGTGCCTGTGCTGTACATTTCACACTGCGTTTTTCATGAACCTCAAAGTGCACAGCTAAAAATGCTGGCACAGTGTAATGGCATAGCAAAAAGGCGGGTGTGATGGAGTCTTTGTCTGAAAGCCTGTGTGGAAAGGGCTAAGGGAGTAGTACTGGTGCACATTATGGCCCTGATTTAGGAAGGGAATTACGCATATGCTTAAATTCATCCTTATTCAAGACCACATTGTAGCGTTTGTTTAAATTCCATTGGCTTTGATTTAAGCTATTTAGAAAATGGAATTTCCATCTTGAGGGAAATGTCAATGATTTGACATGTCCTAAATAGGGTAAAAAAGTTGAAATGTTAAAATTCCCATGGAATGAAAAGCTCCAAAAATTATTTGGAAATGTGGTGATAAAAAATGTCAATACTTTCAATTAAAATAAAACACTGAATTTTGAAATGTTCACTTTTTTTTACATTTTTGATGTCAGTGTCAACTTTGAATTGAAACATTTTATGTCAAAACATCAATTTGAAACATTGTTTACATTGTCCAATGAGAAAATTGTAGTTGAAATCAATATTTTCCTGCACAAATTTTTAAGTTCAACAAAACTCCAAATTTTGTTGGGAAGCTTTTTTTATTGAGAAATTTCAACTAGCTGTACTTCTTCTGCTTTTTTGAATGGGGTCCTTATAAAGTATGCCATTAGCTCATATAGAGCCCCACGTTCAGTCTCTGTGGAGATCATTGGGGCCTTAATGTGCATCAGGGATCTCATCCCCAGTGTTTTAGCACTGGCCTAATTAATCATTGAGACTGGTCATGAGACCTGATGTTTACCAGTCAGGTTCTATTTTTTTATTTTGGCTTATTTGTTCTGTTCTGTTCTGTTCAGATGCAGAAATGTTTATCCTGCTTTAGGCAAACTATAATCACCCCCACCCTCCAAATCTACTGGGAGCTTGATTGAAAGCTACACTTTTTCAATATAGATTATCTGCCTTTGATTTTAAATTTCATTCCTTTCCGTACTGAATAGATTTTGTGGTACCAATCAGATTTTTAAAGAGGTAGGAATTTCATAATTGCCTGGGAAATGTTTCTTTCATAGCTAGCTTTTAAGCAAAAGCATCTTTGTTTTCTGTAAAAGCACCCTAGAGATCTATAATATGCTAACATTAACTGAGAAGCTTGCTTTTTGCTAGTAATTGTGTTATCAGCAGCTTAATTACGACGTAGGTTTTCAAAAATGTAAGTAAATGACAGATGTAATCATTTAGCATGAATAATGATGATTTTATTTTGAGACTTTGTTAGCCTAGGCTTACATTCACACTTCAGAAGCAGAGCAAAAGCTGTTACTGGCTGCTTTCTGATTCCTTTTCTGCTAGACATATTAGCCAACATGTTCAATGTAAAGTGAATTCGAAGAGGAGGGTGTATATTTTCAATGCAGCTCATGAGGTACACTGCTCTTATTTTTCTTGCAGAGAGAAAAAAATGTGTCCCTGTGAATCAAGATATGTGGATAATACCACATGGAAAACATAGGTTGGATATAGGAGCCTCTGCCTAACTAATATTTGCACCCTGTCATATTTGTTTCTTCTAAATGTTTGTCTAAGAATTATGTATTATTATTTTGTTTTGTTTTCATTTGGATCTTATATTGTTATCTTGCACAGACTCTTCCCTTAACTTCTTTAAATGCCCAGTCTTTTCTTTAGTTTCAGTTTCGGTCCTCTTCTTTAAGAAACCATACTTCCTACAGCTTTGTTGCATCATTCTCCTCTGCAGTCTCTTGGTGGTTGCCTGTAGGCTGCAGAACTGGGCCCTGTCGTATGAGCTCCATGACCGTATTCCACGTGGTTGCACCACTCTAAATATGGAATAATTCCCTTGGCTTCAATTGATTGCCTTCAGATTTATATTGTTGTAACTAGGACTAGAAGTTGACCCCTCAATCTATGCAGGCAATAAACCATTCTCAAGTTTGAGGAACTGTGCAAATTTAAGTGGCTGAGATAATTGTAGCCAGTAAAGCCCCTCCAGCTGTAAAATATAAAACATCCATAGCTAACAATAGAAAACAAATGGTCATCATGTAAGTTATTGCAAACACAGAGGAGCAATAACTTTCTTTTTAATCAACAAATTTTGAGACTGTCTACACCCACAGCTCAAGCAATACATGTCATGGCAAACTCATGATAATATATTTCTCCAGCTCTTCTGGGAAATAGAACATGTTATGTACCATGTGTCTCATGACCTAGGGAACAATTATTGGAAAACATGTGTTTCAGGAAATTGAAAGATTTCCCCAGAATTAAAGCTGATAATATAGGCAATTTTTATGTACAATATTAATTTATCCTTTTAAAACAAAATCTTTTTAATAGGGATGAAAAGCAGTCTTTGCTCAGGTTTGATTTCTACACATGTTGACTCCAACTTTGCTGAAATACACCTCTACCGCGATATAATGCTGTCCTCGGGAGCCAAAAGATCTTACCGCGTTATAGGTGAAACCATATTATATCGAACTTGCTTTGATACACCGGAGCATGCAGCCCCACCCCCTGGGAGCGCTGCTTTATTACGTTATATCCGAATTCATGTTATATCGGGTCGCGTTATATCGGGGTAGAGGTGTATTAGTACTTAATGGCTAAATCCTGAAGGCCAGTAACTTCCATAGCACATAACTTTCAGGACCTCGGCAGGCCACTTGAGCTCCACAACAGCAGAAGTTATTCTGCACATCCTGATGGTTTCGCATTGTACCCTGAGATGGCTACATACAATAAATTGCCTTCCAAACCTTCCTGCTTCTAAGGGAGTTAGACCCCATCCATCCTAACTGGCCATATATGTCAGTGTGACACTTCCTGGGCATGCCCAGAACTTTAAGCCACTGTTTTACCCCTCTGCCTCAGCAAAGGAGCTTTGCTGGACTTTAAACTCCGTATGTCAGCTCCTTGCCACACCAGTCTGTCTGCCTCACCAGCAAACTCTGTGAGACTCTGCTAGTCTTGACAGTGCCTTGCAGGTAACATTCAGTTACCCTCATTTACTGAGTACCCCCAAAGACATCTCTCTGCAGAGTCCAGTCCCTCTCACCGGATACACACAGAAATTACCAAGTCTGCTTCCTCCAAATAGACATGCACACACTAGCCTGTTAGTTTAGCTGAGGACCCATACTTCACTTTTATATACAACACGCAGATGATTTATAGTAAAACTAAGAATACATTTATTAATAAAGAACATAGATTTAAGTGATACTAAGCAAGAGACAAGGAGACAGGCGTGGTTACACACAAAACACAAATAATATACTTTCTAGCGTCTAAAAGTTAACTTCAGCAAGCTACAATCTTTGTCTAAGCCGCTTTCTCTATTACATCAAGTGATCCGCATCTTCAGACCTTCAGGAAGGGTGACCCACCATTCACAGAATCAAGTATGCTGATTCTTTTGTCCTCTAGGTGATGGATTTAAAAAGGTGTCTCATTTTTCCCCTGTATAGTTCAGAAAATCTTTGACATGTATTGTTTGAAATGTAAATCCAGACAAAGTTCCTCTCCCCTGCCGCATGTTCTTCAGAGTGCAGGTGCCAAGCCCCTTTTTCATCCTCTGTTCACCTTGACTTTTCCAATGGTTTGATCACTTTGTTTACTTTTGGATTCAAACATTCTGTCATTGTCAAGCTATGTTGTTTTCTCATATGCCTGTTAACTTGGTCCATGCAGATGGGTAAATCCACATTCCTTTGTCCAGAGTCGGTAGGTTAATTGCCTCCAAAACATATTTGAAGAACATATTTCCAGCACATACACATCAGTTTTTATACACAGCCCATACATACACAATACAATGATATTCATGACCAGTGTGTCAGTGGTTTTCATGTGATACCTTACAAGACACTGGATAAATATTTTGACAAGTGTATTGACTGTAAAGAGTTTGTCAGACCTGCTGGGATTTACTGTTACATAAGTGTGCCCTGTGCCAATTAGCATACAGGGGCTCATTGGGTCACAGCCAGGTAGGCATTTGGGAATGTCATCATGGAGAGCAGCTATCATTCTTAGAAGGAGTGAATGTGGCTCAAATGTTCCAAAACAGAACTATCAGCCATGGAGAGAAGACCCTGGCCCATGGCAATTGGGAGAGCAGAGTAGTCTCTCTCCTCCCATCCCGCTAATGGTTAATTTATTGTTTTGGTTTCAAGAGGTGGGAGGACCTGCATCTGCTCCATGCATAAGTGCTATGGAGCTGATTAGGGGTCAGGGAATTTATGCAAAGAGTTCCTCCATTGGCAGCCCTATGGGCCTGATCCAAAGCCCGGTGAAATCAGTGGAAAGACTCCTTTTGAACTCAAGGACCAATGGAGGTCAAGGCACATGTGCATTCCTAACTCTCTCTCTGTATTTAGTTATGCAATGATTTGTAGTTCCAGGAGGAAGCAAAGAGTTGGCTGGGGACACCTGAGTGGGAGACATCCTCTTCACTGCCTTGTGCATTTTCACATCTCCACCCATCCCTCTTCTGCATTGGGTTCACTCCTGTAACAGATGTTTTCTTAGGATGGAAACTGAGTAATTTCAATTAACTTCAAATGACTAGGCAACTTTACAGCTCTGACGCTTCCTGTGGTTTCACTCTGAGTCCCTTTCTCTTCCAGCCATTTTTGCTCAGGAGATCCCTTTGCCACAAGATTTTTCTGGTGTCACTATTGCCAACTTCTGAAAATAGCCTGTTAGGTGAGCTCCTATCAGTTACTGCCAGTATCCCTTTCATCCACATCCATGAGTCACCAGGGTTGTCCCTTGACAGTAGCTGCGCCTTGTCACTCATAGGTAAGGCTATGTTTTAGTCAAACGTATTTTTAGTAAAAGTCATGGACAGGTCACAGGCAGTAAATAAAAATTCACAGCCTGTGAGCTATCCATGTCTTTTACTATATACCCCTGACTAAAACTTAGGGGGCAGGGGGGCAGCCTGGGGGGCACTGCGGGTGCTCACAGGAGCACATATTGGACGTGGGAGGTGCCCTGGGTGCTCACGAGGGGGAGGGGGCTGGGGCAGGCTCCTTACCTGGCTCCTTGGAAGTGGCAACCTCCAGCTCCTAGCTCCACGTGCTGCCTCTGTTCCTCCCTAAGGCCAAGTTCTGCAGCTCCCATTGGCTGGGAACCGCAGCCAATGGGAGCTGTGGGGGCAGTGCCTGTGGGGAAAGGCAGCACATGGAGCTAGGAGCTGTGCCCCCCAGGTAAGCACTATCCTGCCCCACAACCCTGAGTGTGTGTGTGTGTGTGTCTCTCTCTCTCTCTCACACACACACACACCACCCCCGCCCCCAGGGTGGCCCCCGGCTGCTGCAGAAGTCACAGAGATCACGGAAAGTCACGGAATCCATGACCTCACTGAGCCTTAATCATAGGAAATGTCAGTTGCAGTGGTAGAGTTGCCCTTGTGCTTCTACCCTGCGTGACCTTGGTGTTCAAATCAGGAAACAGGGCATTTTGAGTATGGTGGTCAGGCACTAATGAAGGTGAGAAGTGAATTGGGGAAGTACTGTTCCTTGCAACAAAGGCTGAGTTTTAGTGAAGAGAACACCAAGGCCTGTGCTACAACAGGAAAGGAGCAGAGTGCCTCCATTCTGCAGAGGGTGAAACCTAGCTACTTAGAATAAGAGGGGATGAAAGCTGTGAGAAAAGGCCTGGCAGGAATCTTGTAATGCAAGAGTCTTGGAGAGGGGAGAGAGCAAGCTAAAACATGCTTAACCTGCAGAAGTGTCCTGCCTACTGTGGAATTTTATGGAAGCACTTAAAAGTAGTGGAAGTCTCAGAGCAACCTCAGGCTCACAACCCCTCCACAATATACTCAAGTACCAAGTGGTAAAGCAGCCTTGCCCAGTTTTCCTTCCCCTTTTTGTTATTTCCTAACTTTGCTTTCTTTCTCCAAAATGTCATTACTTTGTCAATATGTTCACATTTCCTGAATCACTTCACAGAGGAGTCTTTATAAAGAATCATTAGTCTAGTAACACATTTTTCTACTCAATTAAAACAAAATTGTTGGATCAAAATCCCCTAAGGTGAGGTTTTTCCAGTGTATGAGACATTTAAAAATGAAGCCAGGATTTGACACGCACACATACTCTAATGGCTAAAGCTTACAGTATTTCTTAGCGATACCATGGAGTACTGTAACATATTTTGTGCACAAAAGCCTGTGTTCAGCAAATTGCTCTCACTAATACTATATCCAGTTACCTGAATGTTGGAGGTATATTTTGTTGCATTGCCAACAAAAGCAACTAATAATACTTCTAAGAATTTTAACTCTAGGATTTGAAATGTGTGGTGTGTGTCTGTTCTTGGCAATAACTTTAGCATGAGAACCAGATATAAAGTAAATAGATATAGTTTATTCTGTGAACATGTTTTTCACTACAGGTTAGCAGTTCCATGGCAGTGAATTTTTTAAAGTAATGTTAACAACTAACTTTTTGTTTACTAACAAATAATGGAATCCTTTATGAACTTTTGAATTGTCACAAGTTGAGCTGTGATACTTCACTGCATAAAATGTGATTCTAAGTATGTTTGGAATAACAACCAAAATAGCCAGCATTAGATAACAAAACTCGTCCAATAATAGATGTCAGGAGCAGTAATTATGGATATGAATGTGTGCTGAATGTTCTGCACAATACACAGTGATGACCTGATGGAGTCAACAAAAGTAATATAGGAGATGGCTTGATATGGTACTGTGAATTAATTTAACAATTTATGAAGTTTTCTATAATCTTGGTTTCATGATGGAGCACAAAGTAGTGGTCTTGTGTCTAAGGTGTTATTTCTGGCTTTTCCACATGCTTCCTGGGTATCCATAGGTAATAACTTCTTTGCATCAGTTTCCTCATCTATAAAATGGGAATAATATTTACTGACACCACAAAGGTATTCTAACCTTAGAGGTGAGGCTTAAAGCAGTTTGCAGTGTCTTGGCAAAATACAGAGTAGTACCCATTGCTCAATACAAAATAACAGATTTCATCTGTTGATAGAAACACACATATTACTTTGTAGTAATAATTATTAAAGCTTTTGGACCCCAAGAACTAGCTAGTTCCAGTGGTATCAACTATTGGTGAATTCGTTGTAGCTGTACATTTTGGTAATGATTGTCCTATCCCAAACTGATCTCCGGACAGAACCCCAGACATCCTGGCCCCACTGAAGTTGATGGGAATTTTGCCATTGCGTCCTCATTGGAGCCAGGATTTAATCCCTGGGGTTTGGCCCACTATCAACTTCCAACTGCACCTCATGATAGAACAAATCTATTCCCAGATAATATTATTAAAGCTAATTCAGTTGAGTAAGATCAGGGATGACTTCTTGGCCTTCCATGTCGGCAGTAGGGATGTGATAGGATGTGCTGGGTTGCTTCATTTTTATATATACAAACTAAATATGTTTATGTATTATGGCACTTTCCTGGCTTCTGTCGGAAACATCAAAATATTATAAATAAGTTGCTTCAAACAAACATGTAACATGACAGAGGCAGATCAATGCCCATACTCCTCCCCTTAGCAGCAGAGAGGACCCTCTTGAGATGCTTGCTCTTGGCTACAATCTGAGAAGGTCATAGTAGAGCAGTGGTGACAGGAGTCTAGTAAGTTAGCAATATGCAGACAGACAAGACTAATCATATGCTGAAAAAGAGAGCAGAACAAATGAGCACATAGAGGAATCTCTTTGTAGCAAAGCTCTGGACCAACCAGAAGGAATCAGGTCATACTAACCATTATTACATAGTTCTACACCAGGGAATCTATGTTGTTCTGTGACAGTGGCAGGTCAGATGGCACTTATGAGGCGCACATGCAGTGGCAGTGTTACCACTCTGAAAGCTGCAGCCACATTCCTGGCAGTCACACCAAAGCCAAGTACCACTTCGCTCACAAAACTGCACAGTACGTCATGTGGGTAATTGAGAAGGGGGCATTACAGGCTCTTTCAACAGTGAAGGACCCTAACTTTGGGTGACATGGATTTAATTGTACCTGAGAAATGTGAAAGTTTCTATAATAGTACTTCTGGTGTTTCCCAGAGAGTCAAAGGGATTTTCGTAGTTTTCAAGGAGGCTGCTAGTGGAGTCACTTACTACTTCATTTGTATCTGAAGCAACACAAATTCCTGCTGTGACAATGCACTGGAGTCGTTGTCCTCACAGTGCTCTAACCCTGTTTTGCCATGTGTACTCCTTAATATTCAGGAAACCAATATTTTCTGATATTCAGCCCACTGAATATGGCTGATGAACATATTAGTTGACAAATTCACCATTCAGTCTAGTTAACATCTCATCAGAACTCTTGTTTTAGATCAGGCACAAAAAGTAAAAAATATGTTCTAATTGTGGTTTTAGTACACTTAACAAATCCAAACCCAAAACCAAACCCTGTGAAGAATCCAGCGAACAAACCAAGTTGATAATTTAGTTACTTAAAACTGAACCATGTCTTTTGCAATAACTATATTAAATAGTGCACCTCCATGGTAGCAGTCTCTGAAATGCTTCCAGTTCCATGCTCAGGGACAGTTAGACAGGCAGAGTGGCAGTCTCTCAATGCACAGATGAGATGGTGGTGGAGGGAGAGGGTTTTACGTTTATTAGGAACTGGGGAAACCATAGTGCTGCCTTCAGAACTGGGTGCCAGGCCAGCATCTGCTGCTCTCCAGTCACCCAGCCATTGCTTTATTTGTGCTGAGGCTGAGCCGTGACACCTCTTTCATTACAAATTAAGCACTGCCAGGAAGTTACTTATTAAGGAAGTCATAGGTAAATGACAGGCAGCGCATCACTTGTTCATTAATTTAATTGTAAACTCTTTTTTTTGAGATGAGCTAGTGGGCCGCACATGAAGCCTTGGCAGACTACATTTAGCCTGCTGGCCGCCTATTGAGTATCACTGCTTTATATCATAGTAAAGGGGAGAGGATTGAAGTTGATAAAGTACAGGTAGGAAGTGAAGAGAAACACTCAAATGAATAAGAATCTCATTCAATAACATAATGGTAGACAACTAAAAAGTGACAATTTTTTTGAATACTTGTCTAAAAATGCTAAAAAATGGGTGAACTTGAGTGCCTGTTATTAAATGAGGATTTTGATATAATAGGCATCAAAGAAACTTGGTGGAATTATGATAATCAATGGGAAACAGTAATATCAGGGTACAAAATATATAGGGATGACAGAGTAGGTCATGCGGGTGGGGTACTGGCACGATATGTGAAAGAAAGCCAAGAGTCAAATATAGTAAAAATATTAAATGAATCAAACTGATTCACAGAATCTCTGTAGATAGAAATTCCATTTTTAAATAATCAGAATATAACAATGGGAATATGCTACTGACCAACTGATCAGGATGGTGATGGTGATTGTTAAATAATCCAAGAGATTAGAGAGGCTATAATAATAGAAAACTCAATAATATTGGGGGATTTCAACTATCCCCATATTGACTGGGTACATGTCACCACCGGATGAGATGCTGAGATAAAGTTTCTATACACCATTAATGACTGCTTCTTGGAAACAGCTAGTCCTGGAACCCACAAGAGAAGAGGCAATTCTTGATTTAGTCCTAGATGGAGCACAGGATCTGACCCAAGATCTGAATATAGCTGAACTGCTCGGTAATAGTGACCATAATGTAATTAAATGTAACTTCCTTGTGGGAGGGAAAATACCAAAGAAGCTCACCATGGTAGCATTTAACTTCAGAAAGGGGAACTACACAGAAATGAGGAAGCTAGTTAAATGGAAATTAAAAGAGTGAAATGCCTCCATGGAAACTTTTTAAAGCTGCAGGGAAACTTTTTAAAAACACTGTAATAGAGGCTCAAATTAAATGTATGCTCCAAATTAACAAAACATAGTAAGAGGACCCAGAAAGTGCCACTGTGGCTAAACAAGAGAGAAAAGAGGCGGTTAGAGGCAAAAAGGCATCATTTAAATACTGGAAGTCATATCCTAATGAGGAAAATAGAAAGGAGCATAACCGGCAGGTCAAGTGCAGAAGTATAATTAAGCAGGCCAAAAAGAATTTGAAGAGCAACTAGCAAAAGACCCAAAAACTAAGAGCAAAAAATTGTTTAAGTATATCAGAAACAGAAAGCCTGCCAAATAATCAGTGGGGCCAGTGGAAGATTGAAGTGCTAAAGGAGCACTTAAGGAAGACAAGGCCATTGTGGAGAAGCAAAATGTATTCTATACATCAGTCTTCCCTGCAGAGGATGTGAGGGAGATTCCCACACCAGAGCCATTTTTTTTAGGTGACAAATCTGAGGAACTGTTCCAAATTGAGTTGTCAATAGAGGAGATTTTGGAACAAATTGATAAATTAAACAGTAATAAATCACCAGGACCAGATGGTATTTACCCAAGGGTTCTGAAGGAACTCAAATATAAAATTACACAACTAGTAACAGTAGTATGTAACTTATTATTTAAATCAGCTTTTGTACCAGATGACTGGAGGATAGCTAAAATGACACTAATTTTAAAAAAACAGCTCCAGAGGGGATCCTGGCAATTACAGGCCAATAAGACTAACTTCAGTACCAGGAAATTAGTTGAAAGAACAGAATTATCAGACACATAGAAGAACATGATTTGTTGGGAAAGAGTCAATACAGCTTTTTGAGGGGAAATCATGGCTTGTCAATCTATGAGAAATCTTTGAGGGGGTCAACAAACATGGACAAGGGTGATTCAGTGGCATAGGCAGCATACAGTGACCAGATGTCCCGATTTTATAGGGACAGTCCCAATATTTGGGGCTTTTTTCCTATATGTGCTTCTATTACCCCCCACCCCCATCCCAATTTTTCACACTTGATATCTGGTCACTCTAGGGTGGCCCCCAGCTCTGCCCCCTCCCCACCCAAAGGAGCCGCAAGCATCCCCCTTGACTGGAGGAGCCCCAGGCTGGCTAGAGGTCCAAGCGCCCTCCTCCTGGCCAAAGTCCCAAGGTCCCCCAGCAGCTGGAGTCCTGAGACCCCTCTCCCCTACAGCTGAAGGCCCAAGAGTGTCTCCACCTGCCTGGCTGTGTGCCGGGCCTTCCCCTTCCCAGACCTCAAGCTGCCCTGAGGAAAAGCATCTCACTCTCTGAAAGCTTTTGATACGCCCGATGCAGGTTCTGGAGTGGGCGGCTGAGGAGGTGGTATTTGCTACTCTCTAGAGTCCAGTAAGATTACAGATGAACCCTGGAAGCTGAATAGCACATACCACCTCCTCAGCTGCCCCAGAACCTGCATGGGGCACAATAAAGAAAACTTCACCCCCAAACTCTGCAACCAGGGGTCTGGTGTTCGTGGCAGTGCCAGGGGATGTCTGGGGTATAGTGAACTTGGATTTTCAGAAAGCCTTTGACAAGGCCCCTCACCACAGGTTCTTAAGCAAAGTAAGGAGTCACAGGATAAGAGAAAAGGTACTTTCATGGATCAGTAACTGGTTAAAAGACTGAAAACAAAGGGTAGGAATAAATGACCAGTTTTCAGAATGGAGTAAAATAAATAGCAGTGTTCCCTAGGCATCTGTACTGGGACCAGTGCCATTCAACATATTCATAAATGGTCTATAAAAAGGTAAAAACAGTGATGTGACAAAATTTGCAGGTAATACAAAATTTTTCATGACAGGTAAGTCCAAAGTTACAAAGGGCTCTCCAAAACTGGATGCCTGAGCAAGAAAATGGCTGATCAAATTCAGTGTTGGTAAATGTACATTGGAAAACATAATGCTAACTGTAGATAGAAAATGATGGGGTCTAAATTAGCTGTCACCACTCAAGAAAAAGATCTTGGAGTCATCTGTGGATAGTTCTCTCAAACATCCACTCAATGGGCAACCACAGTCAAAAAAAGCTAACAATTGTAGAAATCATTAGGGAAGGGATAGATAATAAGACAGAAGATATCATAATGCCACAGTATGAATCCATGGTATGCCCACACCTTGAACACTGCATGCAGTTCTGGTTGCTTTATCTCAAAAAAGATGTATTAGAATTGAAAAAGATACAGAGAAGGGCAACAAAACCGATTAAGGGTTTGGAACAGCTTCCATATGAAGAGAGATTTAAAAGACTGTGACTTTTCAACTTGGAAAAGAGATGACTAAGGGGGGTATGATAGAGGTCCATAAAATCATGACTGGTGTGGAGAAAGTAAATAAGGAAGTGTTATTTACCTCTTCACACGACCCACGAACTAGGGGTCACCTTAAAATTAATAGGCAGCATGTTTAAAACAAACGAAAGGAAGTACTTCACAGACCTCCCAATCCCAGGCTGTGGAACTCATTGTCACGGGAGGTTGTGAAGGCCATAACAGGCTTCAAAAAAGAATTAGTGTCCTAAGCCTCTAACTGCCAGAAAGTGGGATTGGACGATGAGATGGATCACTTGATAACTGCTGTGTTCTGTTCCTGCCCTCTGAAGCATCTGGCAATGGCCACTGTTGGAGGGCAGGAAACTGGCCTAGATGGACCATTGGTCTGACCCAGTATGTTTGGTGCTGTCAATGGCCTTATTAGGACTTTCTGTAAGAGTCAGCCTACAGAATGGTGATGGATTTAAAGAGGGGAGCACTGATCAATTTTAAATTCAAAGCACGAGAGATGATGCATTTAAGCATTTTTGCTATTTTTTTAATTCAGATTTTACACCTCTAAATTGCTTTCTATATGCCAAATGCTGTACCTCACCTTCTTTGCCCTCAAACGGACATGGCAGGCACTAAGCATAACACAACTGCTGCGGACTCTTTGTATGTAGAGAAAAGCTGTGGAGGGAATATGCAGCCTCTGCATGCTGTGAAACAAAAAGACTAGAGAGAGATCTTGCTCTACAGTGATGTGGAAGGAAGTAGCTGGGCAGATAGCAGGATAAGCTGGAGGACTGGCGAGTGAACTGGCCAACTTGGACTCCACAAGTCTAAACCATTCTGTGCCTGAGATTTGCAGGGGCTCCAGTCTATGGGGTGTAGCAGCAACACAGCGGCTGAGTGTCTGAGACCAGGGCAGCAACTGGCTGCTCTACAGATAAGTGCTAACTACACTGCAGACAGGTGAAACACTTCCTGCTTATGTTGTCCCTGGAGAGCAATCACTATTATGGGATATCTCTGTTTGCGTGGGGAGGAAGGGGATCTGCCATGTATGTGACCCTGCATGTATTGAACTGGCTCAACATTTACTCCTTAAGCAGTTGGTTGGTTGGTTGTTTTTGTTTTTAACATACATGAAATAATAATCCAGTTGAATTTAGAAACATTGAAAAAGTGGTAAATAAGCATATGTTGAGTGTAGAAACACCACAAGGAGCTACAAAAACTAATTATTCCTTTGATGAAACCTTTCACTTTCTGCATTTCTTTGAATGATTCCACTCAGAAAATGAGATCTAATCTTCCTCTGGTTTATACATGCTGAGTGATTGCCAATAATGCTGCTAACAAAGGTTAAGTTACTTTTTTCAGTATCAGATCCAGAATACCAAAATTTTACAAAATGATTTTAAGACACCAATTACCGTTATCTTTTTTTTCTGCAGCACATATTGCAAGTGTTAACACTTACCTTTGTAATTTACTACACCAAATGTGTTTTTCCCCTCCCATGACTGCTTAATTTGTGTAATAGAACAGTACATTACTATAGGTTGTGGCCCAGAGCATATCATATTGCTTGGATGTTGTTTGTTGTACTTCCAGCAAAAGCAGATGATAATCTGCCACTTGAGTGAAACTACATAATCTGAAAACAGCTCATATTGTTAATGTTTGTTCTATGTAATGCTAGACCTAAATGGAGAAGGAAGATTTCATGTCTGAAAAATTGTATGTTTTAGGATGTAACCTTCTGCCCTCCTGTTTAAAATACTTCCACTGCTGTGAAATGCATTCTTGACTTCTGGCACGCAAACATGCAGATTATCTTTTGCTATTGACTTTTTCCCTACCACACATTACTAGACACCTGCTTTTATAAAAAGTTTTTGCTGTTTCAAATTTGAAAATTTTTGCTTTCTCCCATATTTACAAAAATGTGAGTTATATTAACTAAAATTAGTAGATCACATGAAACTTAAATTCATGATTTTTAGCCTTTTAAAATATATTTCAACAAAAATTAAGTAAAATTTTCAACCCATAAATAGAAAAATGTTGACACTGACAAATTTTATTTTTCTTGTTTATGATTCTGATTTGTTTAATCTGCAGAGAGAACTGACTCATCTAATTATATTTACAGTAATTAAGATTGCCACAACCTTTTACAGTCTGTGATTTTACAGGTATATATGTCAACTCCTTAATGTTGTATAATTTTAATTTCCTATGTCCATCTTCAGAGTAACTAGAGCATTGTGACTATACAGGGATGACAATTTCTCAGTAACTTATTTAGCCAGTGGCTGTGATGATAACTATTCCAAGCTAGCTGAGCCTTCATAACATATTATGTAACTCTCAATCCCTTCTAGTCACCTGTTAACACAGCTGTGAGGGCATTTTAGTTAGACGGAATCTATATACCACTGTAAATCCAAGCAAAGGGAACTATAGCCTTTGTTTGCTTCACAAGATCACAGAAATTCAGCTTTAATTATTTTTCTTTCTTCAGTTGAAGCACCAAGCTGAAGGAACCTTTTACCTGCCTACGTCCCATTAGCACAATTGTTGATAGACAGCCTAGGTAAATCTCCCTTAGATAAATCCCACACCGGGATGAATGTCACCTAGGTATTCACCACAATGGATTTTCCTGTACCAATTTTAATAGGATTGTGGTCATACAATGATGTTCCTGAACCAAAAAGATTATGAAACTCATTAAACAGAAATTGCTGGGGAAAAATTGTAGCTAGAACTGCATGCTTGAAAGAATAAATAATACATTTATGTTCCATATTATATAGTGTCTTGCTATTAACAATAATTAATCGGCAATTAGAAAAGTCCCATGTTGCTATGCTAACTAACCAAGCAATGGGCTTATTTATATAATCTGAATTCAAACTTCATATGTGTCAGTTTGCAGTTTAATTATCTGAGCTGCTTGCTGGTGCAAAATTGCACTCAAAACAGCAATCTGCAACATACCAATAACCATTCCAAAGAAGAAAAAAGGAATCTGAGACACTTAATTTAGCTTCATATAAAAGACACATACCATATCTTGTAACTAGAAAAATTGTATGAGCCATAATTGCTTTTGAAAAATAACCATACACATGGATAGGATGTTATTTACTTTTATAAAATGATATATATCTTCTGATAACCATTTATCACAAAAGAGAGCTGGTCTCAATTTTAAGAGGTATGTGTCTTCTTATCTCGTTGCAAAGATGATTATACAAATATCCATGCATTGAAATATGAAACTGTTTCTTAGTAGAGAAATCCTGACACAACAGAAATGCAGCTGGCTCTGGTGTGTAGTGTGGCAGCTATTTTGTGACAGCAAAACAACACAGCAACATAGGAGAAAAAGTGAAGAATATCTTATTGTACTGAAACTGCAGAGTAACTTTAATTTGGCAGACTATAAATACACAAATTACAGTGGAATGTTATTAGAATATCAGGGTTAGTATTTCTGCTTCTGGAAAAAAAACGTGCTGTGATCTTTAATGATTACAAGTGGTCAGTATTTTAGCATCTTAGGACTGTCGTTTGGATGAGATGTACAATAGAACTAAAGGTATCTTAATGTTCCAAACATCAGTCACAATTTCCAGTATACTTTATAATTCAACAAGATGCAGGAATGACATGGGTTAATTTTAGACCAATGTCAACTTCTAACAATGAGTGATGGGCATGAGAAATAGTTTGTGGCTATAGTAATGTGTTATATGCCATAAGCCTCATGAGATCATGATGGGAATTAAATTAACTCAGGTCAGCACTGTACTTTGAGTTTGCACTGCAGATTCCATTATAAAGCCAAGTGCACAGAATATAAAAATTACTTGCATTCAGTGTTTAATCCTCTCTTACTGTGGTTATTTAATTTTGCTTACAAATATACAATGTGATACAATAAATATTAAACATATGTACTAAAACACATGAATTCAATCCCCCATTTATTTTATCAATTGCTTAAACTCATTTGATCGTAAGGGACAGGGAGACCAAACAGCTATAAAAGAGCTCCATTTTCTATCAACTGAACCAAATCCTCCTTTGATCTGTTAATCCCAAGTTTATAAGGTTAGGAGATAAGCAAGCGTAACTAAATTCCTTTTTCTTTTTGTCCACCTAATAGTCTATGAAGCAAAGCAAACATAATAAGCTGCTTTGCTGCTTTTCAGCCTCTTCTTGCTGAATAATTCAAAAAGTGCGTTACAGGTTTTATGAGTACAACTGTACACACAAGCAGTGTTCCATGATTTTTTTTTGCATGCCTTAAATTTGCATACATTATATTTTTATTTTGCATTTCTGACATAGAAGCTGACTGCCTACTCCTTCTTGGCTTTTTATTAGGTCTTTGATGCTTGCTGGAGGAGAAGGCCTCTTTTGTCTCTGATAGCCTTAAGGCAGATCTAGGTTACCAAAAAAGCCAGAGGTTTCAGACTTGTTAAATGTCACTGTAATGGCTGTCTTTACGTATTGAAATACCAGTCTTCTTCTTTATAGGAAAATGAATCACATTACCACCAACGGAAACAAAGCCTTTGTTGAAGGAGACTGCTGGTCTGCTACTTAAGAAGGGGATTTAATTTTCCCCTCCAGGCTTTCTGGCCAGCCCACTACTGTTGTCCTTGTAGAACTCTGATATCATGCTATGTGAAAGATAGCAAACAAGAAAGAGCAATTAGTTATTAGTCATACTAATTTTGCCTTGGATGGACAGATCTTTTAAAGTACTGTATAAATTCAGCACATGGACAGGAAACATGGCCTGTGTAGGGAAAGCATGAATATGCAGAACTCAGTTCTCATATTTTAGATAAACTTTTCTCTCTTTGGGTCATAATAAATATTGCTTGGTTGCCATAAGATGACTACTTTTGTTCTTTTTATCAAACACTTCTAATAAACCTTAGTGCATGGACAATGTAATCAAGAATGCGTACTTCCTACCACTGCCACAGAGGGCCAGCGCTTCCATTTAGGCGACCTAGGCAGTCGCCTAGGGCGCCAGGATTTGGGAGGGCGGCATTTTGCGGCCCTTGGTGGCAATTCAGCGGTGAGGGGGTCCTTCTGCGCTCCAGGTCTTCGGCAGCAATTCTGCGGCGGGTCCTTCACTCACTCCGGGACCCGCCGCCAAAGTGCCCCCGAAGACCGGGAGTGTGGAAGGACCCCCCCACCACTGAATTGCTGCCGACCGAGAGCGCAGAAGGACCCCCGCCTAAGGCGCCAAAAACCCTGGCGCCACTCCTGCTGCCACAGCTTTAATTTCTGACATAATAAGGTATCCCATATATTAAACTTAAATGCACAGTTTATAAACAGAGAAGGGCCCAAAACAAAAACCCAGAACACAGCATCTTAAAATTTGGAGACATTTGGATCCAGATCTAGATCTAAACTCTGCCGTTACTATGGCTCAACCAATAATCAAATTCAAACACACCTGAAATTCAGGTCCAGATGTGATCTTTGCACTCAACTCGTACGTCTTTAATATACTGGACTTAAGCTGCCTTATGTCTACAAAACTGTGTAGTGTAGACATATCCTAAGACTCTGCCCTCTCTCCTCTGACTTTAACCTAGGTTAGTAGGGATGCTCAAACTCACTTTTTCTACACCATATTGCGTGCTGATGTTATGAAGGCATGGCATTGCAAAATTCTTTTTACTCCTAAGTTACTCATATATGTACCAACCTTAACTCCAGATAGGAAGATAGACTAGGAAGACACTGTACTGAGACTCAGGGATCTTGTTTCTTTTCACAACACAGTCATCGATTTTCTCTGTGTAAAGTCACTTTATATCTCTGTGTCTTTCCCATTTCCAAAATGGGATGCTAATCTCTGCAGTTGTCAACTCCCCCCCCCTCCCAACTGTGTGGCAAACTTGCAGTTTTCTGTGTGTATTATGGAAGAGGTGGATTTAGAGGAGTGATTGAAGGATGTTAAGGTAATGGGTTTTTGATTGGGAGATTTCCCCATGCATAAAAGGCTGCAGGGGAGGAAATGTGAAGATGTTTGTGGGAGAAGCAAGAAACTGAGTCAGGCACCCATGGTGGAGCAACGGCAGGGTTGGGTATAATCCCTTTGGGATCGTTGTGTCTGTGTAGTTCCTAGCACAATGGGGCACATTATTCTCAATATTACCTTGTATTGATGGATAGATTTCAAATAAGAGGCAGCATATTACATTGCATTTAAATAATAATTTACTCATCTGGTTGTTTTTTTTTCTTATTGGCATACATGGGCCTAAATGTCCCCAAATTTGGGGGTGTCAAAGGGCAGGTTTCCCTTGCCCTGGATTTCTCTCTGCAAACAATCCTCATGTACACCAGTGGCAAGTTTAACACCAAGTGTTTTATTTAAAATGTGCTTTCTAAATGTTTGTTTCCCACTGCATAAAGTTTTTCTCCAAGTCTTTCCTACTACTGTGGTGGGGAGAGATCCTAGGCTTCTCTGGCCCTTCCTTCCAGCCTTCTCCCTCTACTGTCTCTTCTTGCCTTTTTTTTTTAGCTGTTGTCAGCTGATGCTGAATCACCCAGCTACTTAGTTAATCATCTAGTACTTAAACTATTGCCTTATCGATGTACCCCATGTGGTGATGCTTTCAAAGTGCACAGAGTGGTGAGTCAACCGTAGGCTGTACACATTCTTCACAAGGAGGTACTTCATAGAGTAGTGGAGCCATAAAGGCCGCACCTGGATCCAAACTCTTTTGGTACTCAGAGCTGTTTTGATTCAGGCCCTTCTCAGTTTCCTCATATAATAGTGGGAAGTTCAGGCACCTGAATATGGGTTCTTCAGACCTTTTCAATATAAACTGTTTCTCTTCTTTCGTTTCCCATCAATCTCTACAGTACTTGCTGTCTCACCATGTTTCCAGCCCTGAGCATTCAAAAATACTGAGATCTTATGAAAGATTCTAGAATTTATTCTGTATTTGCTTTGACTTTTCAGACTACAGGCTTCCTGTTTTTAAGTTGCATCCTGCAATTGTGAGGGATAGAAAGGTTGTTTTTTTTTAAGTGAAAGCTGGGAGTCTATGGGTATGGCTACACTTGAAATTTCAAAGCGCTGCCACAGCAGAGCTTTGAAGTGTGAGTGTGGTCGGAGCGCCAGCGCTGGGAGAGAGCTCTCCCAGCTCTGCACGGACTCCACATCCTCTACGGGTGTAGCTTGCAGTGCTGGGAGCCGCGCTCCCAGCGCTGCAGCACTGACTACACTGAGGCTTTACAGCGCTGTATCTTGCAGCATTCAGGGGGGTGTTTTTTTCACACCCCTGAGCGCGAAAGTTGCACCGCTGTTGTCATAACTGTCCTACTCAGATCTGAACCTTAGAGTTCAGAACATGAGAAGCTAGCATGAAATCTCCAAAATGAATTACCAGCTTGGATCTGATATCGCTGCCACCAGCCAGAAGATTCCAGTGTCTGGCTCACTCTGGTCTCCCCAAAACCTTCCCTGGGGGACCCCAAGACTCAGATTCCTTGAGTCTCACAACAAAGGGGAATAAACCATTTCCCTTCCCACTCCTCCCCTCCAGGTGTTCCCTTCCTGGGTTCCTGGAGAGATATACAGATTCAAGCTCCGTGAATCTAAACAAAGGGATTCCACCCTCTTTACCTCCTCGCAGATTTCCCCGCCCTGGGTACTCTGGGAGATTCTCTGCTTTAAGTCCTTGAAACATAAGTACCGAGAGATCTAATCTCTCTCCCCCCTCACCCAGAGGGTATGCAAAGTCAGGCTTAGTAAATCTAACACAAAGAGATGTTCCCCCTCCCTTCGTTTCTTAGCCTTAATCAGTGAAAAACACTCAAACAGGTCTTAAAAAGAAAGCTTTATATAAAAAGAAAGAAAAAGACATAAAATTGGTCTCTGTATCAAGGTGACAATATACAGGGTCAATTGCTTAAAAGAAAAATGAATAAACAGCCTTATCCAAAAAGAATACAATTTAACACATTCCAGCAATTACACACATGTAAATACAAAAAAACCAATATAAACCTATTGTCTTACTATCCTTGTACTTACAGCTTGGAAACAGAAGATTAGAAAGCCTGGAGATTCCTGTGGTCACTCTCAGAGCCCAGAAAGAGAACAAACCAAAAACAAAGGACTCACACCCAAAACTTCCCTCCACTCAGATTTGAAAAAGTCTTGTTTCTTGATTGGTCCTCTGGTCAGGTGTTGTTTGTTACCCCTTTCCAGGTGAAAGAGACATTAACCCTTAGCTATCTGTTTATGACAGCTGTAAAGTGCCAGTGTAGCCAAGTCCTCACATACTCGTATGACTCTGAGAGCTGAAGCTTTAAGAAAGGTACCAAATGTCTTGAGACTTAATAAAATTACAAAAGTTGACAACACTTGATGATGATCATTTTTGTTTTGGTTGGTTTTGTTTTGTCCAAGAAGATGAGATGAGCTAGGAATGAGCTCCTTCATATCCACATTCAATGCTTTAACTTTTAAATAGCTGTGGAGCTATTTAAAAGTTAATGTTCCTTTCCATGGAGAACTCCTCCGCCAGCTCAGAACTCTGCCTACTGGCCTGAGGGAGTGCAATTCAACATGTAACTCCTGGATGCTAGGGACTCAGGCATAGTGTTGCTCATGTTTTACTAGCATGGTTTTTACACGGAAGTAGTATGGTTGCACTTCAGTGCTGTGGTTTCTGGTACAAACCTTTTGCTTTAGGTCAAACAAAATGTTTCATTCAACCCGAATCAAATTGTGTTTCAGCTTTTCAGTTTGGCAAAAATTGTTTTCAACCAGAACTGTTTTTTTCCCCAGAATTGCCAGGCACCCAAAAAAAACATTATTCACCCAACTCATTTGTTCAGAGCCTTACCAGAAGAACATCTTTCTCCTCTTCCTTTATGGAAGGGCTTGTCACTGTATTTGAATAATTGCAGACAGAGTGTACAGCATCGCCTTATGTGGAGTAGTCATTGAGCTCCATCTTGCATGGAAGGAAGAGAATGCCCATGTCTCTTTGCTCTGCGGTCTGACAACCCTTATGTGGTGGAACCAACACAGTTTCATTGTCTTGGAGGCCTTCCATGACAGGTGAATGTCACCCTAACCATTCTTACTGCAATACTCCTATATCTTAAATGTAATGAGGGAAGTGATCTCAACAAAGATGAGGGGGGGAAGGGGTGTTGCAAAATCTTCTGTGTGGCTCTGTTGTCATTTTACAGTAAAAAATTACTGAACCTTACTAGCAAAGCACCTTCACCCCACGTCTCCGCTAAGACCAACCATCTAGATAGGATAATGACAGTGCTAAAAAGATGAGTTGCCCTTTAGTAAAATGCAAAGATGTCTTCCAACAGGAACACAGTGCCTTTGTGTCCCCTGTCTCCTCCCTTTTTTTTTAGTTGCAGTATGCAAATCTTTTTTTTTCTTTTCTTGCACAGCTTGATATATGATTGGTTCTCTCTTTCAACACAAATGACTGTGGATAGATTTTTCTATTTATATGCATTGTCTGTGCCTTGGTTCTCAGACACAGAGAGAAAACAATATAGTTCTGCCTGTAGGAGGTTGAATTTGTAAATATATATTCGTTTGGAATTGGAAAGAGAGAGAATAAAATATTCAAAAAGCAGCCTGCTCTTGTGGGATATTATTCTGCACAGCCAGGGAGCAGATTAATGACACTACACAAGGAAAAATAAGATATGCGCCATAAAATATGGATTGGAGTGGTAACATGCGATACTGAAATCCCAATCCTTGCAGTATGTGAAATGCGTGTACCTTTTTACAAAGTTTATCAGCTTTACACATAACGCAAGCAGCACCTATCAGTAGCCATAATGAGGGAAGGAGAAAGAAAGAGAGCTACACGTGGTGAGCTGAGCTAATCAGCACCATATTTACCTTAACACACTCAAAACCACCTTCACCAAACAAGGACGCCCTCCAAAGAAGTAGATCGTAGCATGGAATGAGCTACCCAAATACCTCGAGAGAACCTGTTTTTAATACAGAAATAAAACCCCATCTGTTTGTACACCCCTAGATGTCACATACCACCTCACACTGGAACCCATGTGGGGTATCATCAAACAACTACAACCCATACTCCATGGGGAGCCCATCCTGAAAGAAAAGTCTTTCCTGCCCACTCCGCCCCCTCCGTTTCTGGCCTTCAAACAACGTCCCCTCTCCAAGCTCATCATCAGAAGCAAACTCCCCACAGACCAGGATGCCTCAACTCAAAGTGGCACCAGACCCTGCCAGAACAACAGATGCAAAACCTGGAGACCTATCTCTGCTGTTACAATGATCAACACCCCTCCCCACTCCCACAAGACACCTTACACGTGCCTATAACAAATGCCTCAATAACAACTATGTGGGTGAAACCAAACAATCACTATGGTCTTGAATGAACTCACACAGGAAAATGATAAAAGACAAAAGCACCATATTACCTGTGAGTAAACACTTTTCAGAAGGTGATCACTCTCTATCTGTTCTATCCATTCCCATCCTCAAAGGAAACCTGTACAACAATTTCAAAAGACGAACCTAGGAGCTTGCATTCATCTTTGCTAAAATTTTGGATAAATAAAGACACTGGATTTTTGGCTTATTAAAACAATTTGTAACCTGCCAACCCCTCCTTCTTCTGCCCCCACTCCCTGTTTTGTCCTATGGCTACAGAGGTGTTAATGGGCCACTTGAATGGTCCCTTAGCACATATTCTATCTGATCTATCTTATATTTAGCTGTGACACTCTTAGTACCTTTCCCACACTTGAAGAACTCTGTGTAGCTCAAAAGCTTTTCTCTCCTCAACAGAAGTTGGTCCAATAAAAGATATTACCTCTAATATCCTGAGACCGACACGCCTACCACAGCCCTACATAGCATACTAGGAATGACAGTCATTCACTATTGTAGGTTAGTGCTGCTCTATTAGAGGTACCATCTTTTCAATAATATTTTACACTTTAGGTTTTTTGGTCTGTCCAGGCTGAAGTTAAGAGGCCCCATGATTCTTTTAGGCATTTTCTCTACCAGTGAAACAGGCACTACAGCTGAAGGTGGTGTGTGAGAGCTGGTGTGATTATTTGGTCTACAAAACTTACTCCTATTGTAATCTGAAATGTTAGAAGTGAGTGAAAGTTCATAAAATGTTACAAAAACCTATAATTTTTGCCTGCTTGGGAATTAACCATGAAAAACAGGTTAAGTTGTTTTCAATAAATGAATATTATAAACAGGTGCAAGAAAACTGGACAAACAAGCTGGATTAGTCTAAAGAAAAAAGACCTGCAGATGTGATTTAAGCACTGTTGAAACCATGCTTGGTAAAGCCAGAAGACGGGGAACCAAAAGTTAATGGACCGGAACTGGTGTAACAGATATTGAGTCTAACTAGTGGACAAAATAATGAGAGGGATGAACTATGGCACCTACTTTTTCCCTTTTGGGGTTTCCTAAAAAGAGATTTTGGAAAAAAAAATCATCTCTCTCATCGCCTGTCCCACCTTGCATCCTAGCACATCTTGTCTCATCTTCCCTGACCCCAAGATATTAGGAGCAGACCAGACTGATATAATTTCTTCCAGGAGGAAAGTCGGCTGGCCTTGCTCTTGTTTAAGGAACTTTGAGTGCTGAAAATCAAATCATCATGGCAATCAGTCCTCCGCCCATCCGTTGTGATATCTAATTGCCTGCACTGCAGAGACATGTAAGAATCTGCTCTGCCTCCCTTCCCTTTATGTTACATTTTGCACTGCTATTCCCCCCCCCACCCCCATTCGCTCTCTGTCTCTGTCTCGAATTTTCACTGAATCTTGAAATCGGCTAAGCTGCATGCACCCAAGCCTGAATGAGCTAAAAGATGTGTCTTTTAGCCAAGGCTATGGCAAGCTCATCAATCTCTAGCTTGTCTAACCGCCACTAGAGGGGAACAGAATGCCGCATCATGCAGGCATGGGTAACGCAGGCACTAGAACAGACAGCAGAGAGCCTCTCTTTCCTGTGCTTTTAATGACCTGCATGCTGGGCCCAAGCGGCTTGGAGAAGGAAGCTGCATGATTTGAATGAGGTGTTGTAAGTGCTAGATTTGCAGGGCTGGGAGGAGTAGATTGGAACAAGGAGTGGGGGTGGAGGGAGGGAAGGTCTGAAAGAATGATGTATGATATAATTAAATGCATAAACACAAGGAGGCCAAATTAAGGTTGCACAAGCAACCTTCATTCATGCATTTCCTAACTTATGAGTCTTTGTCTTTGCAACCTCTACTGTATTTTAATGTCATTTTGTGTGTGTATATTCTGCTCATTTAACAGTCACAGTAATAATGGAGCAGTATCCACAGTTTGGATTGGAGAATGGGTTCTTATACATATTTCATTCTCGTAAGTGAACATCTTTCTTTAAATATTGTAACTACACAGCATTTCTTAAATTCTAATACATGAAGTGTATAGATTCTTTTTTACTCAACATATATCCTATCCATAATTTAAAAATTACCCTGTATTTGTCTGGGGAAGCTTTGGTTTTTAATTACAAATGATTTTGGCACCATGTAACAAAAAATCTTATTTCAAAATGTCATCAAATCATAATGGATTTCCAAGTATAAACTAAGCCATTGTTTGAAATTATTGCATGTGTTCTCATGGTGATTTGCTTTCCCTTACCACCTTCTGAATATATTCCCCCTGTGTTGATGCATCAAAGAACTCTTTTTCCTGTTGTGATTGTTTATATATTTGAAGCTATTTAAAGAGGAAGAGAGAATTATGTGTACATATAATTAACTAAGCGCTTATCATGTCCTGTGTGTTTGAACTTTATATCTGCTTATGGATAGACATAACCTCTTTCCTTGTTCTAAACAATAATGAAAAGATCAAAATGACATTGAACTTATTAGTAACAAAAATACACAGTTTAAAACTTGGATTGTCTAGTGAGTGCTTCTGATAGTTTACAATCTGTATACTTTCTTTCAGCTGTGCTATGAATATTCCACAGTCCTTTATTTAAGATGTTGTTCCAACTAGCAGTGGCAAGGTTCCTTCCCCACTCTGAACTTTAGGGTACAAATGTGGGGACCTGCATGGACACTTCTAAGCTTAATTACTAGCTTAGATCTGGTAACTCTGCCACCATCCAGAAATTTCAGTGTCTGGAGCACTTCCTGTCTCCACAAAACTCCCCCCTCCCTGGGTGGCCTTGAGGGACTTCACCAATTCCCTGGTGAACACAGATCCAAATCCCTTGGATCTTAAAACAAGGAGAAATTAACCATCTCTCCTTCTTTCCCCCACCAATCCCTGGTGAGTCCAGATCCAATCCCCTTGGATCTTAAAACAGGGAAAATCAATCAGGTTCTTAAAAAGAAAGCTTTTAATTAAAGAAGAAAGGTAAAAATTATCTCTGTAAAATCAGGATGGAAAATACTTTACAGGGTAATCAAATTCTTATAGCCCAGAGGACCCCCCTCTAGACTTAGGTTCAAAGTTATAGCAAGCAGAGGTAAAATCCTCTCAGCAAAACAAAGGACTTTTACAAGTTGAGAAAACAAAAATAAAACTAATCCGCCTTGCCTGGCTGTTACTTAAAATTTTGAAACATGAAAGACTGATTCAGAAATATTTGGAGAGGGTGGATTGATGCCTGGTCCCTCTTAGTCCCAAGAGTGAACAACACCCAAAACAAAGAGCACAAACAAAGACTTCCTTCCACCAAGATTTGAAAGTATCTTGTCCTCTTATTGGTCCTCTGGTCAGGTGTCAGCCAGGTTCACTGAGCTTCTTAACCCTTTACAGGTAAAAGAGGCATTAACCCTTAACTATCTGTTTGTGACAAGCAGATAAACGAGATGCTGTGTTGACTCTTCTAGAAGCCTCTTAAAACAAAATGTGATGCAGCATAGGGCTGGGGTTTTCCAAAGGTGCCTATGGGAGTCAGCATACAAATTTCACCTCACTCCCTAGGCTACTCTGAACATCCCAACCTACACATGCAAAGCCCAAAAGAAGCACAAAACAAATATACCATCATAGAATGTTTTATTTATTATTTGCATTCCTGTAGCACTTAGGATCCCTAGTCGTGGACAAGGACTCCATTGTGCTAGGAACTGTACAAACAGAAAAAAGGGAGGTCCCTGCCCTACCGTGTGTATAGTCTACGGATATGTCTACACTACAATTGCTACAGTAGCAGAGCTGTGGCATTGCAGCTAAGCAGCTGTAGAGCTGTAGTGTAGACACTTGCTACAGGGACAGAAGGGTTTTTTCTGTCACTGTAGTAAAACCACCCCATTGAGAGGCAGTAGCTAGAATGACAGAAGAATTCATTTGTAGTTTCTATACTGAGGCTTAAGTTGTCTTAACGACATCTCCTGAAAAGTGTGATTTTTTTTTTCCACACCCCCTGAGTGATCTAGCTAGGCCAACCTACATTTTAGGTGTAGACTAGATTTAAGTAAGTATAGACCAGATTATAACACAAGAAACAATATTGTCCAGAGTTACTAGTTAACTCGTTTTGGGTGGGCTACCTTAAAAGGATCTGATTTTCAGAACATGTTGCCAACCTCTGAAAATCATGAAAATTGGACCTCCAAAATGGAGGCACCCAAAGTCAATAATCACTTTTGAAAATTTAGGATACAAACAATATGTTCCTATTCACAAGAATTTAACGGAGATGAAACTTTCTGAATCAATTGTAGTTAAATATTTTAAGTAGTTAATAAAGTTGAAGGTAGCGTTGTGAAATGTAGACAACCAAATCTGAAACCTTGCTAACCGCAACTGTTTTCTTGTGGCATTTCCAAGCCCCTATGCAATATTGCAATGTGCCCCCTTCCCCTTCCTCTTTTCAGGAAAATTTTAAAAGAATTCACAATCATTTTTTGGCTTGTTAAGTAAGAACAATCCTCTCCGAGGTGAAGATGAAACAGAATGTTGGCACAGAGAGAATGCTGCATGTGGGCCATAACTTTATCATTTGATCCAGATCCTGAGTTGGTGTAAATTGGCACAGGTCCATTGTAGTCTATCCTAAATCAATGGACTAGTCTGATTTTACTCCAGCTGAGGATCTGACCCATTACTTTTTAGTTTGACGCTCCAGAAGTGATGTATTGTCCAGGAGTTGGAAAAATATCTCAAGCACTGAAAGAAGTCTGTGGCAAAGCAAAATAAGGAATTCTTGTCTGTTTTCAATATCTTAATCTTAATAAATTATTGGCAATTGGAAGACTGATCATAAGGATAGACAGGAAAGTAGAGTTGCAACAAGCCCTTTAAAATGGAATAGGGCAATTGCTGGTACGCCTAAAAGAGGTAAGTGTCTGGAAATCTACACATGTTATACAATTTTATTATGTTGCTTGTAAATTAAATATTAAAGGACAAAAGCCTCTGCTAATGTAAATCGGCATATGCCAATTTTTACCCACCAATGATATGGTCATGCATGTTTTAAAGTACATCTGTCTAATGCTGTTGTTAATCTTTCTGGCCCATTCGGATTGTTCAGATAAGTATTACCTGATCACGGTCAGATGATTTGTTAAATAATGTGAAACAAACAAGCAATAAAGTGTGATTTTATGCTATGATTTTAATGCTGCTTTATTCAAACATGATCTACTGGGAGGCAAAGCTCACAAGATGTTTCATCCAAATAAATAAGGCAATAAATCAAGTTGCCTTTATACATAATTATGAAATGACAAAAGTTAGTAAATAAACACAGGATAAATAAATAAATAAACAGACGATGGCAAAAGTGCTGTAGCTTGATTGTACTTTGAAAAGTGACTCTAAAATGCTTTTTGGTGCTCAAGTGATTTCCATATAAAATCTATTTAGTTTACAAGTAAAAAAAAAAGTTTCTTCTAACTGGCCACTCTAAAAACACAGGCTGGACTCTGAGACTCAAGCTGGTTTCTCTTCATCTTATGCTTCGTTTAAGGTAATAAAGATTCTTTTTCCCCTTATCTCATCATCTGGGGGTGCATCATGATGCAAGCATCTGCCTCCTTCGTCCGAGGCATCACTAGGATCTACCTGCTTAGTGTTTACCATAATTTTCGAAGCAATTCATCAAACTCTTCATCAGCTTTCCTCAGGGTCTCTTTCCTGTCATGCTATCTTCACCAGGTATTCTTTGTTCATTATCCTCCTGTATGTGTCCGAACCACCAAAGTCACGCTCCTCTGGAATATCTCCCATCTTCCATGACTATTCAAAGATAATCACTAATGGCTCAGATATCTCCTCAGTCAGCTCCGTGAGTATTCTAGATGTATTTCATCAGGCCCTGGTGACTTGATGATATCTAAATTGTCTAAGTAATGTTTCCCTATTTTAGCCTCTGATCCTACCTTATATTCACTGGCATATGTTAGATATCCAGTCACTACTAACTTTTTTGGTGAAAATTGAAACAAAAAGGTCATTTAGCCCTTCTGCCATTTGCACATTTCCAGTTACTGTTTCCCCCCTCTCATTGAGTACCGGGCTTACCTTGTCCTTGATTTTCCTCTTGCTTCTAACGTATTTGTAGAATGTTTTCATCTTACCTTTTATGGCTCTAGCTAGTTTAATCTTATTTTGTGCCTTGGCCTTTCTAATTTTGTCCCTACATACTTATGTTATTTGTTTATATTCATCCTTTGTTACTTGACCTAGTTTCTACTTTTTGTAGGACACTTTTTTGAGTTTCATATAATTGAAGATCTCCTGGTTAAGCCAGGGTGGTCTGTTGCAATACTGCCTATCGTTCCTACTCAGTGAGTGACATGTCATTCTGTATTTTTTATGAAAATATGCTTATGATATAAATATGACATAACAGATATACTTTTATGCAAGATGGCTCATGTGAGATCATTGGAAAGGTTATGATTTACTGAATGCGATTATCCAATTTGTATGCCTGTATCATTCCTGTATCTGAAGTTAGGAATATTGACTATATGTATCTGTATTTCAACTATGTTACTTTGGGTGATGCCCACTGCTAATACTTCAGGTACAACAATGGAAAATCCAGACAGGGCGGACGGCCCGTCAGCAAGGACAGTAGACTGTGAAAAGCTTGGCCTACCTGTGGACACTCCATACTGCCACTGACTCATGGATGCTGTGATCCTACAGAGTCAGGATACTTGTCATTTGATACTAAAACATTACTGGGACTTCTTGAACTTTCTACTGTAAGGGAAGGGAGGTGTCAAGTTTGGGAAACAAAGGATTCCCACCTTATGTAAATCCTATTTAAGGGTGGATAGAAAGGCAAGCAGGACTACTCCTCTCCATGGCCTGTCTGCCCAAGAAGAAAGATTGCAAAGGGAAGGCAAGGTGGGAGCCCAGACTGAGGCGGGTTCCAGTCTGAAAAGGAATATAACTGGAACTCTGAACCCCAGAAACTTTACAAACTGCCTGCAACAATATCTACGGTGAAAAATACTATTTGTAACCAATTTCTTTAGTGAAACTAGCTTAGTTTGCGTGTTTGATTTAATTTGCTTAGTGATCTGCTTTGTTCTGTTTGTTACCCCTTTTACCACTTAAAATCTGCCTTTTATAGTTGATAAAATTGGTTTTGTTTATTATTAAACCTAGTTTCTGTAATTTCTAACTGGGGTGGGGGTTAAGAAGTGTGCACACATCTCCCCACATTGAGGGAGGGGGCGAATTTCATAACATATTTTTGGGTCTACACTCCAAGGGAGATGGACATCTGAGTGCTGGAGCAAGTCCCTTAAGCTGAGTCTTCCCAGAGCTGATCTGCAGCTGGGTGTAGCCCTGCCTGTGTGTGTGCTGGAGGAGGTTTTAAGAACCTGGCTCAGCAAGACAGGTTAAAGGGGGCCCATGCTGGCAGAACAGGTAGACTCAGTGGTATCTCAGCACATCAGATGCCTTCGCAAGGAGTCCAATCCGTCACACCATACCTCCTATCTTTCCTACACAGTGGGCTAGTTTGCTCTTGTGACCTTAATAATGTCTCGAAAACCTGACAACTCTTAAACTGTTTTTCTCTTTAGTCTTACTTCCTATGGGATCTTACTTATCAATTCCCTGAGTTTGCGAAACTCCTGCCTTCTTGAAATCCATTCTCTTTATTGTGTTGTTTTCCCTCCTACCATTCTTTAGAATCATGAACTCTGCCATTTCATGGTCACTTTCATCTAAGCTGCCTTCCACTTTCAAATTCTTAACCAGTTCCTCCTCGTTGTCAAAATCAAATCTAGAATAGCCTCTCCCCTAGTAGCTTTCTTCACCTTCTGAAATAAAAAATTGTCTCCAATACATTTCAAGAACTTGTTTGGATAATCTGCGCCTGCTGTGTTATTTTCCCAACTGATGTCTGGGTAGTTGAAGTCCCCCATCACCACCAAGTCCTGTGCTTTGGATGATTTTGTTAGTTGCTTAAAAAAAGCCTCATCCACCTCTTCCTGGTTAGGTGGTCTGTAGTAGACTCCTATCATGACATCACCCATGTTTTTTATCCCATTTATCCTTACTCAGAGACTTTCAACAAATCTGTCTCCATTTTCATCTCAACCTCAGTCCAAGTGTATATGTTTTTAATATATAAAAATGTGTCTGGATGCATCCCTTCTTATTTATTGGGATCAAAATAGATTTGCATCAATCCAGGGGAATTCTCTTGTCTCGCCATATAGTTTTACCTTCTCTGTTCATCCATTTTATGTCTCTGTTGCTCAGGACTTTCATTAGGTCAATCAGGTCCTTACTGTTCTTCATGATCCAAATTGCATTTTTCACTTCTTCCTCCATTATGTCAGTCTCAGGCCCACCATTAGGCTCAGATGTTGGCAACTCTCAGGGGAGGCGGGGAGAATTACCTTATTTAAAGAGACTCTAAAAATATTTTTCACTTCTGTTCAGGTGTTACTATCAGTTTCCCCTGGTGATCCTCTTCAAATGGTGTTGCATTACTATCCTCCTTCCCTTTGCATCTCATTTTTGCAATGATGTAGATTTTTTTGCCAGCCAGCCATGGTTTGTTTACTAGCTTGGCTTACAGGTCGTCTAGGTCATCTTCACTGCCTGCTTGGCAGCTCACTTTGCCTCTTTGTATTCATTTTCATTCACACTCAGTGGATTCATTTCTTGTTTTGTTTTTTATTTGCCATTTTCTTGTTTTGGATTGCTACCCATACTTCCTTAGACTTCCACCTCTCCTCTTTCCCAGTTTTCCCCATTTGCATCTTCCACTGTCACAATTTTCTGAGGTAGTTCCACTCCTCTTCAGCTGACACCAAATCTATTTCCAGATACTTCTCCTGTACTGCTTGCACAAACGTCTCAGCCATCTGGCCCATAACATCTTGAATTTTAATCTTGTTTCTTAGTTCCCTTCTTGCCCAATGTTCAACCGCAAACTTTGCCATAACATTCTGCAAGGAAAATTTTGCAGGACTAACAGGAATAAAAAGAAGGAAATATTAATTTCTGTTGTTCAAGTTGCAGAGACCATTCCAGTATATATGGCTAGCAGATCTGTTGAGTAAGAAGGTGCATTTTTACATAGTCACTTTTCAGAGCAGAACTGCACATTAAAAGAAAATTCTTCTAGTAAACTACTTGAAAACCTTCTTTAATTCTATTCAAACATGGATTCTGCTATACTTGTAGCAAAAAGCTAAGGAAGTGCATGTATTTTAAGACTTCTGCACTGTGCCATGTAATAATTATTTCATATTCTGTGGAACTCCATGCCATATTCAGAAGTCTTATAGATACATCAAACACAAGAGGGAAAACTTGAGCATCCTGGGGGACAGATCTTTCCCAGAAACCAGCTCCATCCCTTTGGAACTCACTGCCCCATGAAATGTTGCACACTTTTTTTGGAAATGACCCAGGACTTTAAATGGAGAGAGAAGATGGCTAGCCAGGTTTCAAGATGGAGAAAAATGTTAATCCTTTCTACAGTTGGGAGAAGAATGCTAACCACTTATACCACAGTGGGGGAAATTTAATTTAACCTTTTCAGAATTTGATGGAAATTGCATCTGGAAATGTTGGGCAGGCAACAAACTTTTTATTAGCCCAGTGAACCACAAGGTAGAGAGAGAGCTGAGGCCCAACACTGAAATATGCTTTGCCATCATGTTTTAAATAAAGGTTTGAAGATGCAAATATCAACAAGTGCTATCAGACCAGGCAGATCACTGGCCAGAAGGATTCCAGGTAGCAACCTGCTTAGGTAGTAGGAAGTCAGGGTTTGTAATCCATCAAAACAAAAAGCCTAGTATAAGATGGGACTACTGTAATGCAAATAATACGTATTAATCATAGCCTCCAGCAGGTGGCAAACTCTTATTATGGCAGGCGAAATAGGCTAATGAGGCCTATGAAGCTTAGTCCTTGCATCCTTTTTCAGTCAAGTAGGCAAAAGTGTTTGCAGATGTCTGAAAATATCAATCCCTTATAATAGCTAAGAATTAATTGACTGAACACCAAATTTTCCACTGTTGGAAGATCCGGAGACCATGATTTTTCTCTCTTTTTGCAAATGATGCAAATCCTGTTCAGATAACTCCAGCAATGTTCTGCATAAGTGCTATTACCTACAATTTTATGTTTTGTGGACTGGTATGATGTTAGCTTGTTCTCCCCTCCCCCTCCACTTTCTCTCTGCCGCTCTCTTTTGGACTGTGCACTGCTTTTACATTCTGCCCCAGTGTCAAAGGAAAGCCACACTGGAGAATATTAAACTCTCCCACAATAAATGGAAGCGTTCCACTACTTTTCCCTCTTCTAGATGAGGAAATCACAGTTCCATTGGGACTAAGACTAGCCAAAATAGGGATTCTGCTGTGTAACATACGCATTTTTATGGCTGCTTATCCCCCTCCTTTTTTCCATTCACAAATGGATAGAAGAAAAAGACAGGATTAAAAGTTTAGATTTGTCAGTTCTTTTTGGTTCCACTATTTGGCTGCTGTTTTATTAATTCAAGCTACTGACCAAATGGCTGCTGTCCTCTTCCTTTGAAAAGAAGAGAGGTTTCTTCATGCCCACAATTGATATTTTCACACTTTTAATCGTGATTATTCAAATCTTTCTCTGGAAATCTCAGGTACGTTTCACAGCCTTTTAAAGAAACTTTACATCTTAGTCCTGTAATATGACTACGTTGTTCATTTGCCAAACAAGTCTCTAAATTAGTCATTCTTTTTCCTGGCTGACATGTTGAGAGAAAGCTGTGAAGAGTGCCTTCTCTCTATCTTAGTATAGTAAGAAAATGACCTCCATATAGAAGTCCTTTAAAATACATATATTCTAGAAAGGTTTTCATTTCCCATCTAGGAGGCTGGATAATGGGAGGCTGTAGCAGGATAGCTTGGCCCGTAGGCTGGAGACCGTGGGGCTAAGCCAATGCTGATTGCAGAATGGACCCACCTGAGATGAATTAGGCGAGTCTAGTACGAAAGGAGCAGACAGTTGCAGGGGAGGGGAGGCCAGAGAGCTGCAATTATATCTCTAGACATTTCATGGAGAAAGAAGGTTCCTTTAGGGCCCTGAGTCAGCAAGGGAACAGCTTAAGGAGCAGGAGAGACTGAGGGAAGTTGGGCCCAACTGGAAAGGCCTCTGGAGAAGGACAGATTCCAGGCAAGAGGTGCTAGGAATGACAGTCCATCCAGGATGGGGGGCTGTTACCAGCCGAAATTGAGATGAAAACTGTATGAGTTTGTGTCCTATTTGTGAAAGACCTTGTGTTATTTTGGATTATCAGAAGAGAGCCACTGAACTGAGGTTGGGGTCTAGATGGCCAGTATGTACCAGAGGACTCAATAAACTGCACTGCAGGAAGAGATTATTTGAACTGCCCTTTAACATAGGGTATGTCTACACTGGCAGAATTACAGCACCAGCAGTTACAGTGCCGCTCAGAGAGCGCTGAAGAGAAAGCGCACAGGCAGCTGTGTTCACACTGTCAGCTGCCTGTGCAATAGTGTGTTCACACCTGTGGCACTTGCAGCAGTATTCAGAGCGGTGCACTCTGGGCAGCTATCCCACAGAGCCTCTCTTCTCTTCTGCCGCTAAGAGTTGTGAGAAGACAGAGGGGGTTGCGAGGCATCCTGGGTCCTGTCTCAATGCCCCGTGATGCATTGCTTTGCATCCCAGCAATCCCTGTGCTTCTGTCTGCATTTGGCACCATCTTTCAATGGTTTGTGTACTGCACACTCTGCCTCTTTGGGCGGCAGGAATTGATTCCAAACTGTTGACCAATATGCTGCTCGCTCTGACTAACATGTCACGAGTGGGAGTAGAGTTATTCCTTAATCTACAAAGGCAAGAGGAGTGCGACATTGATCTTGCCACGTACATAGCTACTACACGAGATTGCATGTGGCATTCACGGAGGTGCTGACCACAGTGAAACACCACTTTTGGGCTTGAGAAACAAGCACTGAGTGGTGGGATCACATCATCATGTACATCTGGGATGACAAGCAGTGGCTGCAGAACTTTTGCATGAGGAAAGCCACATTCATGGGACCGTGTGATGAGCTCACTCCAGCCCTGCGGCACAAGGACACGAGAATGAGAGCTGCCCTGCCATTGGAGAAGCGCATGGCGATTGCATTGTGGAAGCTTGCTACTCCAGACTGCTACTGATCAGTCACTAACCAGTTCGGAGTGGGAAAGTTGACTTTTGGGCTTGTGTTAATGGAAGTGTGCAGGGCCATTAATCGCATCTTGATTCGAAGGACCGTGACTCTGGGCAACATGCGTGACATTGTGGATGGCTTTACACAAATGGGCTTCCCTAACTGCGGAGGGGCGATAGATGCACACATATTCCAATTCTGGCACCAGACCACCTAACCACCGAGTACATTAATTGGAAGGGGTATTTCTCAATGGTTCTCCAGGCGCTTGTGGATCACCATGGGTGTTTCATGGACATTAATGCAGGCTGGTTTGGAAAGGTGCATGACACACGCATCTTTTGGAACACTGGCCTATTCAGGAAGCTGCAAGCAGGGACTTTCTAGAAGATCACTGTAGGGGAAGTCAAAATGCCCATTGTGATCCTGGGAGACCCTGTCTACAGCTTAATGCCTTCGCTTATGAAGCCGTACACGGGACACCTTGACAGCAGCAAGGAGCAGTTCAACAACCGGCTGAGTGAGTGCATGATGACTGTTAAGTGTGCTTTTGGAGGTTTAAAGGCCTGCTGGTGCTGCCTATATGGAGCCTGGACCTGGCTGATGACAATATTCCTATGCTTATTGCTGTGGTTTGTACGCTCCATGATATTTGTGAAGGGAAGGGTGAAAGCTTTACTCAGGGCTGGACTGCTTAGGCTTGGCATCTGGAGGTTGAATTTGAACAGTCAAAGATCAGGGCTGTTAGAGGGGCGCAGCATGGGGCCATAAGGATCAGAGATGCCTTGAGGCAGCAATTTGAAGCTGAAAGCCACTAATATTTGTTGCTATTCTCAAGAATGCAGTGCTTGTAATGCTAGGAAGTGATAGTGATTGGTGTGGACGATGCACTATGAAGATTTAAGAAAATTGCCTGTTGCTTTGCAGGGCTCTGTTTGCTTTCAATTAATAGAATCAAGATTGCTTTCAAACCAACACAATTCTTTTATTAAAAAACAACAACCGGAGAAGAGAGTCAAACAAAAAAAAACATCAGCACTGAGGGGGATGGGAGAAGGGAAGGTCCCAGGAGGAGGTGGGGTCCTGGGATGGTTAAAGATTTGTGAAGTGGGTACTGTACTTCAGCAGGGCAAAACTGCAGAGGGATGGGTGTTGAGTGCTGGACTGTGATGGGGGAGGAGTGGAATGCTGCGGGTACAGGCTGGAGTCAGGAGGTTGATAAAAGTGTGTTGGCAGTGTTGATAAAAGTGTGTTGGAAGCCTGGGAAAGAGTGTTGCAACAGCAGCTGTGGGGGAGGGCAGGCATGGAGCTGCTCAGTTTGCAGTGCTAGTATCGCCTGGAGCGTGTCCGCTTGGCTCTCCATAATGTTTAAGAGCTGCTCTGTGGCTTCGTTCTGGTATGCCGCATTCTCTTTTTGGTCCCTCTTGTTGCTGTCCTGCCACTCCTTCAATTTCTGTTTTTCGGCAGCGGAGTGCATCATAACCTCATGCAGAAAGTTCTCCTTAGTTCTTCATGGCTGCTTTCTAATTCTGTGCAGCCACTGAGCTGGCGATAACAAAGAGGGAGGCTGGGCTCCCAAAGTCATCTCTGTGAAGCCAAAATGCAACATTTTACAGATGCAGTATTTGCAACACACAGAACACTGTGATTTAAGACACAGCCAGTATTCGCATACCTGTCACTAACTGGCTGACCCAAGGCAAGCAGACAGAAGCCACAAGACCCACAAAATGGTGAGTAGCTGCAGGGGCAGGGTAAATCAGTGTTCCCGGATCCTACTGTACACTGGGCACGTGGCTCTTGGGCATGTAGCCTGATAATCATTCCTGTCCCAACATTTCCCACAGGCTGAGTTCATTATGGAAGATATCTCACTGCTGAGGGTGGGCAGGGAATCAAGAGAGTGTCTTCTCCAAGACTGTGGCTTCCACCCTAGCCCTTATGCAGCTCGCCTGTGTGCAGCAATGGTCTCCCTCCTCGCCTCCTCCCAGTGACAGCAGAGTGGCGCAAGATGTTACTGTTAATGGGGCAAGCAACAAAGCAGCTCTGCCGAAGAACCTGTGGCACCAGATTGCCCAGTATCTCCATGAGAGCTTCGTGGATATCTCTGAGGCAGATTCCCATGAAGTAAGGGAGTCAATCAACACCCTGTTCCGCCACTCAGACTAGGCTTGTGGTGATATATGCGTCATACAGACACAAGCCTGCTTTCTGCAACACTCCTGTCCCCAACAACTCACTTCAGCGATTCCCCAAATCAGATCCACTTACCAGGGGTCTCCTCTCCTGTTTGCGCTTTGCCAAGATCTAACAGCTGTGACTGGCTAGACTCCTCAGGGATAGAAAAGAGCTCTTGGCTGCATGCATCTCTGGCCTCCAAGTTATCCTCTGCCTCTTGGTCCCCCTCCCCCTCCACATCCTCACCAAAATTTCCTCCTCCTGGCTGGGTCCACTCTCAACAGGCACACAAACCACTGAAGTATCCACAGTGGCCTTTGCAGTGGAGGTGGGGTTGCTGCCGAGTATTGCGTCCAGCTCTTTATAGAGTCGGCAGCTCGTGGGCGCAGCACCGGAGCGGCGGTTTGCCTCCCTCGTCTTCTGGTAGGCATTCCGAAGCTCCTTCACTTTGCAGTGCAGGGTCAGTGTGTCCCACTCATGGCCCCTTTCTGTCATACTTTGTGAAATTTGTCCATAGGTATCATAATTCCTATGGCTGGAGTGCAGCTGGGACTGGACAGCCTTCTCTCCCCAAATGCTGATGAGGTCCAGCAGCTCAGCATTGTTCCAAGTGGGGGATTGCCTGGTACGTGGAGCAGGCATGGCCACCTGGAAAGATGCGCCGAGACCACTGCATGCATCACCGAGCAAACAGGAAGGCAAATTTCAAAATTCCAAAGGAATTTACAGGGTGGGGATGACGGCTAGTCACCTGAGGGCAGGGCAGTAGAGTTCAAACCAATGACCAGAGAGGTGAGAGCAGGCATTGTGGGACACCTCCTGGAGGCCAACTGCAGCACTGGAATTGACCAGGGATCTACATTGGCACCGTGGCGCTGTAGCCTCAGCGCAGAAAGCTCTATGCCTCTTGTCGCGGTGGTTTTTTTTATAGCTCTCCAACTGCACAGTTTCTGCGCACTCAGTGGCTTGTCAGTGTGTACACCTCAGGAGTTACAATTCAGAAAGCTGCTTTACTGCACAGAAACTTGCCAGTGTAGACAGGGCCTGAGTGAATTCTTGAAGGTCTCTAAAGGGCAGAAAATGAAAGCAAGGTACTGCAGGGTGACCTCTAGCCACCGGGGGGTGCTTGGGAGGTGGTGGCCTGTATTAAAACATAATTTTTTGGGGAGCGGGAGGGGGTGGCCAGGCACTTAAAATGTCAGGAGTTGCTAACCTTCCACCAGTGCTTAGCTGTTGCTGCAAGTGCACAACTGATTGATTAATGAACGGAAATCTTTGTCTTAGCATGTAAAGACAAATGTCAGATGCTGTGATATGATCATACAAGATAAGTTGCAAACAACAAAATATTTTGAAAACAATATATTAAAAAATGTAGTCTACTGGTTAGCCTTTTGTCATTACATTCACAGTACATGGTAAGACACAATAGGCCATGACCAAAAATTTCAGGAGTAACCGCCTGTAGTAAGTTTGCATTAGTGATCATGTCTCATAAATTTTACACTTATAAATGTTACTGTTGTGTCTATCAGATCATTGGAAAATATGTCCCAATCTAGTTTAATATAACAAAAACATACCAAGTTTCATAATATATTTTAGGGCCTTGATCTTGCAAGTACTTGTATTGTGCACAGCAGGAAGTAAATAGCTGTTGCAGTCCAGAGCAAGTGTGAGTGGTGGCTACAACTGGGCCTGAGTAGATTAAATATTCAGTGTAGCTCTTGGTACTGATTGGAAGTCTCAGACCCCTTGCATATCCACTCCCTTACTCTCAGGAGCAGAGGGTAAAACGTGATGGGGCATGGAGAGAGAATGTGTATATGTTTCAGAAGACATGGTCTTAAGTGCGATCTTCAATTTGCAAATGAGGTACTTAGCTATGCACTTCCATCTTTGCTCTTAATCCAGCTACTAGGAAAGAGTGACTTGACAGCAACATCACCATGCTCTCATTAATACAAGGTTGTGTTGCCTGCTCTCTCTGCCCTGCTCAGCATCTTTTACTTTGGGCTACACACACAACACCCTGCACAGTACAGGATCAAGCCCTAATTACCAGAGTGGTACACGTTTACTGCTACTTGTGCTGATGTATGCTAGTGAAGCCATTGTCTGGTCTGCTCAGGTATTGGCATGGCACGTTTTCTATAACTAACTGAATCTATATTCGGTTTGGCATGAGTGAACTGTCTGGATTTTTTTTTGTTTTTTTTTTCTTTTGACAGTTATTCATGTTCCTTGTTGGTGCCATGGCACAGTAAGTGGTATTAAAAAAGGCACAAAACTGTTAATTCAGACCATGACCCAAACACCTATTGTATATGGGAAAATTTACTATTATTTGTAATCACTTCATTTGTCAAAACTACAAATTCAAAGTATAACAAAACTGCGCTGCTAACCCTACTCAGGAACCTTTTCACTCAGTTTATTCAGTCATTTAAAACTGTGTCTGCATTCAACCGACAAATTTCCTTTTTGTGAATTCTGCAGCAGTACCCTGTCATCCTTAAGAAAATTACCCAAAGGACTAAAGAGACAGTCATTTATCAGCAGTGCTTCTGTATGGAACTGCCTTATATCTGCCTTCCACAGAAGTGTCTACTTTGCTTTCTCTTATTTTATCCCCTTTCTCATAGGCACAGTAGAAAATTAGGATATTTTACTTCTAGCAAGTGATGATTGTTTTTCGTTCACAAATAGGAAGGGCTGGTAAGTTATTAAACTTTTTCTCTTGAGTGGAAAAGATAATCATCACTTCATCATTTTTCGTGGCTAAGATACTCCATGTGCTCCACTGAACTATTGTGTTAAAAAAGGATTGTGTTTTGGGGTTTAAATTAGCATGGCCATTAAAGAGATTCAGATCAACAGCTGCTGATACAGATATAATATGTGTTATACTATTTGTATTCTCATGGTAATGAGTTATTTTTCTGTACAGTGCCTACATATAAGATAAACATAATTCCATACTGATATATCATGAATAGCTATTCGTTACTACAGTGTACTAAGGAGTAGTGTTTTGCCTTTCTGCTATGGAATATGGCTGGAGGTTTCTGGTACAAAACTACAGCTTTTGAATACCTAGCACTAAATGAGCTTTTTTAGCTATTATTTGCAGCATTGTGAATTATCTTCTAGAATGAATAGACATACCACTCTGCAATAGTTACCATTCTGCAAATGCTTTTGATGTGCTAGCATTTACATAATGTAATTGCATAAGCAAATCTGGCTTAGATAACCATTCATTTAACTTGATTTTAGTTGTCATTTTGTGCAGTTTAGCTTACCCTATATGCCTTTTACAAGGATGATGGTTTATTTGTGTTCCAAAGTAACAGAACATGTCATGGAAAGTGTGTACTGAAATACCACTACTGTTAATATTTAAAAAATAATTCACCTTCTACATCAAATCTTCACAATGAACACAGTAGACTTTTCCACATGTTGTTCAGATTAAGATTACTCCCTCTCCCAATGGCTCCCTATCTCGAACTTCTACAGCTTTTTGCAAAAATTGTTTAACGTATACAGTATCCCTCTATTTCTTGCTAAGTTGTGCAATAAAAGCCTCTTACTTTTGTTCCTTTTCTCTTGTCTTGAATCTTCTCTTGTCTTGAATTATTACATGCTTCTGTTTTAAAATACTGTGTTTTTCTCTTCTTTTCCTTTTTATCTGTTATGTTTGCTCACATCAGGACACACACAAAAAATGTGCGTGTCCTGATGTGAGCAAGTTTTTTTTTCTTTTGCTTCACTTCTCTTTGCTTTTCTAAGGCTTTCTTTTACTGTGACACAACACACAATGAAGAAAAGTAATACCATATTTGAAATAAAATACATATTCAAAAGACAAAGTCCAAAACGAGTTATGACACCGCAGCTCCTCCCAAACTACCCCCCAGAAGAAAGGGAAATCTGGCAGCAAGTAAATTTAGGGTGCAATTATGCAACCCTTACTCAGGTAAATCAATGGGGTTACTTGTGTGAGCAAATCCTCACCAACATGAATCAAGTTGCACAATTGGGCCATGAGTCCGTTGTGGTTGAAGTATTCTATAATGCTCCAATTACTGTTTTTCAAAACAGAAACTAAAAGACATCAATCAACATGACATGTTGAGCCAAAAAAAAAAAAGGGTGGGGGGAAGGCTCTATCATGCAGCATATACATTGAAAGCGTGATGGGCAGTGGTTTCCCTAGACCCCCCCCCCAGGGGGGGTGAATTTCCCAAACACCCCCCTAGTTTTGTGAGCTAGTTATATACCAATTTAGTGACTGTTTGGAAATCTGAATTTAAACTGAAACATTAATACACACTTAAAAGCTTATACAGTGTATGATAAAATATGTGTATCTGAAAAAGTATACTAGATTTGAAAAGTATGAACATAAGACTAGCTTCCTTGCTTCCTTATACAGCTGTTGTTTTTTTTGATGTCAGTACATTCATGATGTTGGCCAACCTAATATCAAGTGATGATTTGTAAGCAAAGTCTAAATGAGCTCTCCCTGACAGCTAGTGATGAGCTGGGGCTGTGGGGCCAGATTATATTTACATTCACACCTAATCTACCTAGGTATCCAGCAAACAGAGCTGTGTTGTCCAAGTGATAGATTTTGGCTGGGGTTGGGTTACAAACTACTTGAATGTCGGGGCGGGGGGGATGAAAAGTTGTTCTTATTGGATGAGTAAAGGGCAGTAGAACTGTACTTAGCCTGTGATGATTTGAAGGCATCAAGAGAGAGGGTGGGGATCTGTCCCTCTCCACTGTTTAAAGACAGAGCTGATTAGGCTCCATAGTCTTTTGTTCTGTTAAGTGACCACTGCAGCTGAAATCACTGACAATCAGGTCTAAGTGCTTAGTCCTGTTGTGGGGACAGTGTTCCTGTGGGACAGCGTTTTTGTGGAAGAGACAGCCCAGACTGCACTAGCAGCGGGCGAGGTTCCCCCAATGAGAGCTCAGCTGAAATGACTGAGAGCTGGTGGAACCTCAAGAGACCAACTCGCAGAGGTCACAGGCGCGGGTGGCCGCAGAAGGTGACTATGCAGGGCCATTGGCAACAGAGCAATGGAGTGAATGGTGGCAGAATGAACAACAGTGGCCAGAGCAAACAGTGAGCAGCTGGAGGAACGAGCAAGGTGCCGTCTTGTCCCCCACCTGGAAGGTGTACTCACGTGAAAGCACCTCTGAACTCTGAGTCGCCATTGACCAAGGACAACACCGGTGAGTGGAGTGCGGTGGAGGGAAAAGTGAGGGGCATGTTGAATAAACATTTGTTTGTTGGACTATATTTTAGTCACTTTGCTCCAAAATGCTAGATTTGTGACTGGGAATGGAAACTTATATAAATATGTTTCCTAGTAGGCCAAGATTTTTAAAATGCATTATTTGCCAAGGTTGTTATCTCACATTGTTGCTATCTTGGGAGGTCATTATATTGGGGAGTTTCTGTACTAAACATTTTTATTATTATAATTAATTTTTACATAAGAATGGTCATACTGGGTCAGACCAATGGTCCATATAGCCCAGTACCCTGTCTTATAACAGTGGCCAATGCCAGGTGCTTCAGAGGGAATGAACAGAACAGGTAATCATCAAGTGACCATCCCCTGTTGCCCATTCCCAGCTTCTGGCAAACAGGCTAGGGACACTCAGAGCAGAGTGTTGCCTCCATCCCCATCCTGGCTAATAGCCACAGATGGACCTGTTCTCCAGGAATTTATCTAGTTCTTTTTATAATCCTGTTATAGTTTTGGTCTTCACAGCATCCCCTGGCAAAGAGTTCCCTGGGTTGACTTTATATTGTGTGAAGAAGTACTTCCTCTTGTTTTTTTAAAACTTGCTGCCTATTAATTTCATTGGGTGACTGTTAGTTCTTCTGTTATGTGAAGGATTAAATAAAATCTCCTTATTCACTTTCTTCGCACCAGTAGACCTCTATCATAACCCCATTAGTCATCTCTTTTCTAAGCTGAAAATTCCCAGTCATTTTAATCTCTCCCCCTGTTTCATATCCCTGATCATTTTAGTTGCCCGTCTCTGTACCTTTTCAAATTCCAATATATATATTTTTAGGATGGGTGACCAGATCTGCACACACTATTCAAGGTGTGGGCGTACCATGGATTTATATAGAGGCAATGTGATATTTTCTGTCTTATTATCTATCCCTTTCTTAATGATTCCCAACATTGTTTGCTTTTGTGCCTGCTGCTGCACATTGAGTGAATGTTTTCAGAGAATTATCCACAAAGACTCCATGATCTTTCCTGAGTATTAACAGCTAATTCAGACACCATCATTTTGTATGTATAGTTAAGATTGCTTTCCCATGTGCATTACTTTGCATTTATCAACATTGAATTTAATTTGCCATTTTGTTGCCCAGTTACCCAGTTTTATGAGATCCCTTTGTAGCTCTTCACAGTCTGCCTGGGACTTAACTATCTTGTATATTTTTGTATCATCTGCAAATTTTGCCACCCCACTGTTTACCCATTTTTCCAGATGAATATGTTGAACAGTACTGGTCCCAGTACTGACCCCTCAAGGATACCACTATTTATCTCTCTCCATTCTGAAAACTGATAATTTATTCCTTCCCTTTGTTTCCCATCTTTTAACCAGTTACTGATCCATGAGAGGACTGCTCTCTTATCCCATGATGGCTTACTTTTCAAAAGTCAATTTAAATTAAATACATTTTTTTAATTTTTTTTTTTTTAGAAATCTAGATCTGTTATGTGTTTTGGTGTAACTTGCATTTTCCTTATGTTAAATTTGCATAATCCTAACAAAACATTTACTTTATTCATATCTCTTTTATATATCTCATTGGACCTGACATCCTCCCCCCCCCAAATTTGAACATCCCCCTCTAATTTCAATTCCTGGGGAAACCACTGGTGATGGGCTTTTGCTTTGGAGGCCCTTCAGAGCAGCAGCTGGTGGACTTGACAGGGAGCTACCAATGGGATACAAGGACAACCAGATATACTTAAAAGAAATGGATACACAACCAAGCAAAGAACAGCTACTTACCAAAAGCAGGAAATGAAAGCAGCTCGATTCTCTTTCACATGATCGAGAAATACCATTGGCTTCCACGCCTCCACCAAGCTGGTCTTTTAGGGTTTTACATTAGTGCCTCTCACTGCAGTATCTGAATATGAAATAGTCTGGGTAATATATATGAGATGACAAATTTTTCTTTTTAAAAAGCATTTTGCATGCCTCAAGCTTTTGAAGTCATATCCTTTATTTCTTTTGTGCCAAACAAAACACTGATAAATCTGTATCTAGAAGTGATTGCCCCAGAGACCTCACTCTACGCTTGTCAAACAAACCACTATATAGACAAAACATTCTAGCATTCCAAGAAGCTGTTTCAATACTCACTAGCGGTATTTACTCCTTCTAAAAAGTGGCTGGGACAAGGATAATAACAAAGCTTTTATTCATAGTTTTATTCCAGTCTAAAGACGTAATCTTCAGACTACTCTGTGCTCTAGATGGAACCTCATTTCACCAGAATACTTGGCATTGTACAGATTCCCTCATTTCCCCCTTTTTAAACAGGATGTTTTTAATGGTACTATGAGGATGGGAGACGTTAGGCAGTGAGTTCCTTTAAATTCCTAGCTGACTCATAAAGCAACCAGATTCTCCTCTATAATTAAGCATTTTTGGCTTTCATCTTAGAAAAGGGCATAAAGAGCAATTGCTGGAGCTGAATTTGGTAAGTCTTGTTCATTTGACACAGAATGGATAGTGTACAGAGAACCTGTAATTGCTCCCTCTTCTATATTCATCTAATATTTAAGAATCCCACAGGGTTTTAATAAAACGTCACAGCTTGTCTACACGGGGATGTTACATTGGATTAGTTTGTTTGATCTAAGTGCAGCAAATTAACTACACTGAATTGAAATGCTTCCACACGGCTTTTGTTAGGCCGCCGTAAGGTACTTTCCTTGTAAATCATTGTGTCCACACAACCCTGTGCTTGCTCGAATTAACCAGACAGGGTTTTGGGCAGAGATCCCAAGGTGCAATGTTCTGTTGCTCAGCTCTATGCTCTGGGATTTTTCTTGCAGTGCACTGTAGATGCTTACAGGAATTCTGGAACTTGTGGTCAAACTATCAAACTTCCATGGTTCCTCTTCCAGCATCCCATGATCTGTTTGTATTTTACCAGTGCTGTTTTCAAACTGCAGTCAGGCAACACGGAGGACACTCTGCTGAGCTCATCACCATCTGGAAACTTGTAACATGCACCCTGACTGCTACCAGTCAGCAGCTTACCAGTTTGGTATTGGTAGATCAACACTCAGGGCGTTGTCATGGAGGCTTACTATGCTTTAAGGAGGGTGCTGCTATGCCAAGTCAAAATTTGGTAATGCACAGGAGGTCATGGATGGCTTTGCAAGGATAGGACTCTCAAACTGTATAGTGTCTATTGATGGGACCCACATGCCTATTCTTTGCTTCCCACACCAGGCCAAAGACGTTACCACTAGGAAAGGTTATTTCTCCATGGAGCTGCCTGATCACTGAGGAAGGTTCGCCAATATTAATGTGGGGTTTATGATATCAGGATTTTTAGAATCTCAGGCCTCTGTGCTGGAATGAGATCACTAGATCAATAGGGCTGCACCATGCTCCTCCCTTGGCGCCAGGGTAGTTGTGGGCAATGAATGTACTGTAGCCAAGGAAATGATTGGAATGTGTTTGTATATTGTTGTGAGGCATTGATACTGTGGAGTATATTACATAAATGATGGAGGGGAGCTATTCTTCAATGAAATTTTTGAATGGAGGTGTACTCCATAAATGGTTGTGATTTCTCCTGTCATTCTGGCAGACCCAGCTTACTCTCTACATCTCTAGTTTAGGAAGCCTTTTACTGGATGCTTGGACAAAAGAGGTAGTTTAATTACCCTAAGTAGCTGCAAAATGACTGTGGAATGTGCATTTGGGAGATGAAAGAAAGGTGGCAATGCCTCGTGATAAGGCTGGATGTTTCTTGTCACTGTGTGCCCTGCTGTACTTTGTACAACATCTGTGAGAGCCAGGGAGAGAGCCTGGTTGAGGGGTGGGAGCAGGAGGTGGACAGCCGTTTTTAGCACGCTAGCTTGATTAGCACTAATGGGACTGTGCCTTCTCAAGCTGGAATTTACACCTCCAGCTCAAAGCATGGACGTACCCATAATCGGGTCTCCGTTGAGAAAGACAATGGACAGAACAGAAAGATCTACAGCACTGCTATTTGCCAGCATGGAGTTCCCCAGCTGGTGCAGGAGATCAAGGGAAACGCTCACTCTATAAGCAATCCCCAGAGGCCTACATTGTGTTGCAATGTGCATGCCAAAATGCAGCACAATCTTTGACTTAAGTTCTCTTTTTCTTTTGGCATCCCCAGAGCGGCATAAAATGCACTATAAAATAAATAGAATTCTGCAGTAATTGTTCTGAACACAAGAGGTTCAGATATTCATGAATGCCTTATAATGCCTTTATATGTGTCTGCACTTTGAAATGTTTGTGAAGCCTGACTTGGGAAATTTACCTCATACAATGTCAAGTTAGCTGAAAGCTGAGACATTTATAAAACTCTGAACCAAATTACTTTGTTTATTGCTGTTACAATAACATGCTCGCCATGCAATGTGTTTTGTTTTGTTTTTAACTCCCATGATACCGATATCTTGAGCTGCGGTAGGGGATCTGTGTGGGGAGGGAGGGCAAGTAGGAGGCAGCTTGGGAAGGGTGGTTTGAAAATGGTAAATGTGGCCAGTGTTTGTGGGACTTGATACTTCAGGGAAACAAAACTTTACAGTTTTAAGTCTCTGGCTCAGCTGTCATTTTGAGCATGCGGCAGAGGAGGGTGTTAGAAGCTGATCAGGTGGAGAGAGGCTCCTAGTGCTGCCCAACTTGGAGCAGACAGACAATTCCTGGAAAACAATGGTGTAAATTACCCTGCAATGGGGTTTACAAACCCCATACTGGGCAGAGGCAGAAGGAGGAGGGAAGCTACTCCTGCCTACAGGCAAGCAGCTCGATCACACCCCCAGGCAGCTTCTGCAACTATTAGTCATGATAGTATAAGGCATCACTGCAACCAATTAGAGAAACCAGGCCTGCTATAAAAGGAGAGAGCTCAGAGAAGGAGAGGAGGCAGAAAGCCTGGGACAGTGAAGGGTTAATACCCCTGCACTAGGCTGCCCCCAGAAACCCTGCCCAAAGGGATCAAAGCAGATTATTAGGCCTAATTAGAGCCAGGGCCAAGAACTGCCCTGATCAGGGGCTAATCAAAGAAAGCCACTCAGGAAGCAGTAGAGACGTCCTGAAAGACCACATCAAGGACTGCTGACATCCCCTATACAGCTGTATTGTAATACAGCACATAAGACTTACTGGTACAGTTCTCCTCCAGAACGATTTGAGTCTGGCTGTCTGCATGGGATTCGTGTGTAACATCAGTATCTGCCAGGTTGTTGAGTGCTTGGCTGCCCAGAAAAATCTCCTCCTGGTCCTTCCCCATTGGAGACATGGAGTTTAGAGTGCTTTCCATGGAAAACTATCTTCCACATTGTTCTTTGGTGCACTAGTGGCATTGCTTGCAAAAATGTGATCCAATTGCTCACAGTCTGGGCAGGTAGCAGGAGCATTACTGGAGATCCTGTGCTTGTCCCTTGCTTTCAGGTACTTCTGCCTGGGCTCCTTCACTTTGACTAAGCAGTGGAACCAGCTCTAGGAATGCCTCCTTTTCTTCATTTGCTCTGTCTAGTAGATGTCAGCATTCCAGTGACTCTTCTGTAGATAGTACGGAGCATGGAACTGCCCAAAGAGGGCAATCAAGTCTCAGAGCCCACCTAGAAGCTCTGCAGGATATGGCTTCTATAATGGATATACAATTCCAGGTGTGTGAACTCACCACTACCTGGTATCAAAAAGGGGCACTACTGTCTAGGGCTGTGCAAATAACACTTTTTTTTTTGTTCGCTGGCTGTTCTGAAAAATTGGGGAGAGGGGCGAATTAGCTTCAGGCCAAACCAAAACCAAAATGTTTTGGAACTTTTGGCAAAAAAGAAGGTTGAGAAAATATTTGTTTTTGAGTCAAATGAAACATTTTGTTCAACCTGAAACGAACATTTTATTTTGATTTTGAGCTTTGCTTTTACATTTTTGCATTTTTTTTTATGGAAGGAAATTCTGAAATGAGAAAAGGTTGTGTGTGGGTGCAAGGCACTGTAACGTGAACAGGCTAAAGTTGCTGTGATGTAACATCCCTGTGTAGACAAGCCTTCAGAATCCATGACTTACAGAGAGCTCCAGGTTTTACAGGTGCAAAAAAGTCAATTTATCAAGCTATGTACAATACTGAAGATGTCTTCTGATTCTTCCTTCATCTTGTTAACAATCTATTTCATTCCTTAATGAGGTCATAGTAGTCCAAGCTTTTTTCTTTACTTTGGGGTGTTAGGAGTGGGTAATCCACAGGTATTTTCCATTGCATTGAACTGGGTTGTGTTTTGTCCTCCTGGCTTGCAAGTTATATACAACTGACTCCTTTTAAAACAAGAACTTCAGCCCAGTGAGAAAAGTTGGGCACTGTTTTCTCAGGGCCAGTATAATACTTATCTCCTTGGTACACAACCTCATTCATCTGTCTTCTAAATATTGAGATGATCATCTCATGGTAGAGGGCACTGCAGGATAAATCTGACCATTCTTAGTTTGAGGCCAGTTTACACTATCCTGCCAAATTCATTCTGTCTTAGTCACAAAGTAGTATAAACAGCTGTAGCCAAGGGTGTGCAGCATCTGGAGTTGAAATATTATGGACCAGAGGGTTTGAATTCTGAGCCTTAAATAGTAAAGCAGACTTCTAATCTTAAGGGCACTGTCATGTGTTCAAAATAACTGAAATACAGCAGTTTCCTGAGGAAGAAGTTTTAGTAAAAACTATTTGAGGCAGGCAAAAGCCATAGTTAAATTTAACTAGAAAACTGGGATGCTGTGCAGGTTCTCTGAAAGTATAACACATTCGACCACAGAAAATCTATCTAAACAATGTTAAGAGGTCTGACACAGTGACTATTTGCGAGCACTTGTGACACGTGCCAGGCTGAGCATATTGTTTACACGTCCTGTCTTTGTGTTCAGGATGGTACCACTGGGAGCAGGCCATGTTTCTACACACTTGAGGTATGACTATACAGCAAAAAAAAAAAAAAAGATCCTCAGAGCTTGGGTCAACTGACTTTGGCTGGCACTGTGTGAGCAGAAGTTTGGGCTTGGGCTGGAGCCTGGGCTCTGAAACTCAGTGAGCAGGGAGGGTTTCAGAGCCCAGGCTTCAGCCCCAGCCCCAGCCTGAACGTGTACAAAATGAAAGATAATTTCAAGAAAAGTTTTGTTCAGGTTTGTCTTGAGGACTGGATAAAGATTTGTGCCTGTTGTTCTTCTTAAACATTTATTTATCCAAGTAAGCATACAAGGAATAAGGGTTGAGATTTTCAAAGGAGTTCAGGGGCATTAGGCACCCATCTCAGATTGAATGTGAAAATCTAGTGATTCTTAATCAAGGAACTAAGATATAGAACATTTTGAATGTATATTAATTCTCAGACTGAACCAGTTTATAACTGATGGGACACTGTCAATATTCTGGGAGTCTCAGGTTGATGGAAGAATTCCTCTGTTGACCTAGCTACCATCTCTCGGGGAGGTGGGTTACCTACGCTGACGGAAGAATCCCTCCTGTCAGCCTAGGTAGTGTATACCCTCAAGCACTAGAGTGGCGTAGCTGCAGCAGTACAACATCCCCTGGTAACAAGTTCCACAGGTTAATTGCGTTGCATAAAGAAGTTCTTCCTTATGTTTGCGTTAAACCTGCTTTCTATTAAGTTCATTGGCTGACCCCTAGTTCTTGTGTTGTTATTTGAAGGGGTAAATAACACTTCCCTATTCACTGTCTCCATTCCATTCAAGATGGAAGGTGAGACCAAAAAGGGCATGTATGCACAACATATTGGAAGATTTAGAATTATTCTTTATTATTAATCATGTTTATTATGGTAGTGCCTAGGGACCAACCAGAAACATGGACCCTGGTGTTCTAGACACCACAAACACAGAGTAGTGGATGGTCCCTGCCCTAATGAGCTAACAATCTAAATAGACAAAACGCACACCTGGTGAAGAAAGTGGTAGAACACACCAGCAGAGTGGACAATGAGATGGTGGCAAATGTCATGTTAATTCTATGGTTTTATTGATTTACTCATTTATTAAAGTGAATCAGCTAAATGGAAAGAAAAACGAAGGGAGAGGGAGTTGACTGAAGGAAAGGTCAGAGGGGACAGGGCAGGGGAGAAGAGGGTAAGAGGGGCATGTGCGGAGTGAAGCTGGGGTGTTCTTCACAGTCTGCCTGCAGTGCTCATAGGTGTGTAAATGGGGACACTAATGTAATTTAGGCACTGTGTGAGTGTTTAGAAACTACATGGTATTGCAATTCACAGGGGCTTTAAATCCCTCTTGTTGTTGGAAATGCAGCAGAAATGCTGTTTACTGAAAATGGGTGTTGGGGTAAATAGGAACATGCCGTAGGTATTTTAGTCCTTATGAAAAAAATCTCCTGTGGGCCAAATTGAGCATAGTTGGTTCCAGGTGGTGAAAATATACCTTCTTGTACCAGGGCACTTATGTTTTCTGCAGTAGCAAAGTCCATTGCATTGTGGGAGGAGATTCAGTAATAGCCAAGGCGGGTAGACTATCTCACGTGCTGTGCTTTATTCTTGAGAGGGGCCGCTTCACCTTATACCAGTTCTCCAGTGCACTTGTGTGAAATCTCCTCATGGAGCTGCTGAGTCACTGGACATTTTGACTGCCTTGTCTGTGGTATGTGAAATCTTGCACGAACAGGCTACTTTTAATAAGGGTTACTATGCAAAATTTGTTGGCCTCAGCAAAACTATCACACCAAGCACATTTTTATGGAGCTGACCTACTTTAATTCTCTGCTTAGTAAAGTCTCAGGTGAACTACCAGTGTAAGAAGCTATACGCTTAGAAGATATCTTTGCTCCAGACATTTGTGTTTTACAGGGAGATGAATGGGAGAATGCTTCAAAGGATTTCACTTGTTTCATGGTTCAGTGTTCAGGTGGAGTATGAATGCAATCAAAGCAAATGCTGTCAGCCTTAGGCTACGTCTACACTACAGCATAAAATCGAAATGACTAAAACCGGTTTTTTAAAACCGATATTATAAAATCGATTTTATGCATCCACACCAGGGCACGTTAATTTGGTGGTGTGCGTCCATGGTCCTAGGCTACCATCGATTTCTGGAGCGGTGCACTCTGGGTAGCTACAGTAAAAGAATGAGACCAATAACTTCAATTTCCGTCCACACTAACCCTAAATCGATATAGTAATATCGATTTTAGGGTTACTCCTCTCGTTGGGGAGGAGTACAGAAATCGATTTTAAGAACCCTTAAAATCGATTTAAAGTGCCTTGTAGTGTGGACGGGTACAGTGTTAAATCGATTTAACTGTGTAGTGTGGACCAGGCCTTACATTCATCTTAGGAACCCTCATCCCCTCCCTTGAGAGGAACAAGAGGAATCTACTGCGTTGCATCTAAAACACCTTAACTATATCAAGTAAGGTTTCTGGTTGGAACTGTAAGCTGAGAGTATCAAGGGGCAAACTTTTTGCACCATTCTGCTCCTTGTGCCACACAGGCAGCACAAAGGGAGCAAAGGCTGGCAATATTCCCCTATCTGTTGATTCCCAGGTGAGGGGGAGACCCCGTGGGTCACAGGGCAGGTATTCTGGGTCCTACACCAACTTCCCCACAGTCCACAGTGCAGGGGATGTATTGTGGGTGAGGCTGGACATTAGAGCAGTTGGAAGGAGCATATTGTGCTCCATCTATACTCAAGAGGCGCAAATCCTCTAGGGATTGTTGTCACTTGGCACATGTTACAGCAGCCCCTAGGAGCTCTAGCTTGCAATGAGGCAGAGAATCAAGGAGCTGTAACCAGCTTCCTCCTTCTACTTCATTGAGCATGAACTCTGAAGCAGATAATCTGGCCCAAACGCTTGTGATTGTTTTTCCTTTTGTGGTGAAACTATAACTCTGTGCAGATATGAAATAAACAAAAGGAAGTATTTTTTCACACAATGCACAGTCAACCTGTGGAACTCCTTGCCAGAGGATGTCGTGAAGGCCAAGACTATAACAGCGTTCAAAATGAACTAGATAAGTTCCTGGAGGATGGATCCATCAATGGCTATTAGCCAGGATTGACAGGGATGGTGTCCCTAGCCTCTGTTTGCCAGAAGCCGGGAATGGGCGACAGGATGGATCACTTGATTATTACCTGTTCTGTTCATTCCCTCTGGGGCACCTGGCATTGACCACTATTGGAAGACAGGATACACAGTATGTCCATTCTTATGTGCTAATATGGGAAGGTATGATGGGTTTTCCAAATACTGATAAAGCTTTGGACTAGTATAATATTAATACTTAGTTAAGTATTTGTTAATTTGCTGAGCTTTGTTAGTGCATTTTATTTAAAGATTTCAAAATAGCTTTGAGACATGAATTAATTAAGCCTGTCAACCTCACTTATGTAGGAGAGGTAAATGTTGTTGTTCCAATTTTATGGTAAAACCTAGAAGAGTGCCATGGTCATATATTGAGTTCATAGCAGAACTGGAATAGAGCCCAAGAGCCCTGATTGCTGGTCCCCAGCACTGGATCCATTCCCTATCATATACAATGTAAATGTTAATATGTATATTATGCAAATACTGAACTTTTTGTTAAATTTCATAATGGAATAGCTATAGTTTCCCAAAGGGCTAATGAAAACCTAGAAAACGAACAAGCAAGCTCTCCTTCCCCTCTCCTTTCCACCCTCTGCTATGGCCAGAGGGAGGCAATCCTCATATTAGGAGCATGCTGGCCATATATATGGCTTCTCTGGTGCAGTGTGTTCTCCCAATTTAGCTTTAAGAACAAGATGCAACTAGGACAGTGACTGGCTATTATCATGCCATTGGGTATCAAAGAAGTGCAGGTGTAACCCACAGCTTTCAATGATTAAGCACTGCAATATTTTTTTCATGATAACTAAATCTTTTCTATTGCCTTTTTTCCATTATGAAACCAAGCCTTTGTTGTGGAGAAGCTGTGCATTTTTTATGCAAAGAGGATGATGAAATTGTCAGCTGAGCGTTGTGGAACAGCAGTTTCTGCTCTGCAATGTGGTTCAGAATAGATTAATATACCAGCGTAGAATGTTACTCAATCAGAAAAGTCCATCAGTCCAAGCAATTTTGTACTGGGAATTGCATTTATGGTTTCTGCTATTGACATTTTTATTCTATAGTTTTTGTTATAATTCTCTCTTACTGGTGTCCTCAAATCAAGAACTCATTGTAGAGTTGTTGCCAGCCTAGAGTTTGGCCTTTATCCTCATCCCTTAACATTAGCCTGAAGGTTTAATTCAAGTTGAATTTAGCAGAATACTTTTGTAGTCCTTCATTTACATGTATGCCAACAAGCTTAAATGCACTGCAACCTTGGAAGACTTTCAAAGGAAGTAATAATTCCTCTGAAATAGGTCTTTTGAAAGCTTTATCTTGTTCTTTCTCTTTTTGTTAATCTTGGAGCCCCTTAGCATGTCAAAGCAATTTTTCTAATGTCCCATCTTCTAGACATTAGCATGAAAGAGCTTTAAAAGATGATTTGAGAAAGAATAAATGTTGAATGAGCGTTTATTATAGAGCCATTTATGCTACATTTGCATTTTGACTATATTTTTGACGTGAAATGTTTGAAAAGCAGGCTAATTTGAAAGTCAATAGTCTCTAAACAATGTACACTACAAGTCTGTTTACACTGAACTGTTTCTTTTGTGAATTAAATTACAAAAATAAGATTTCATTAGGCTTAAGCTGATTTTGTTTATAGGGATGAGATTAAGCTAGTCTCATTAGTTTTAACACTGAAATGATATTCCCTTTAGAAATTTGGTTGTGATCAAATGTTCCTCTTTAAGTTATATTCAAGAGACTATGAGACAAACTGGTCTGTCAACCGGTGTTGGTCTTCCTGGAGTTCTGATGCCTCCCACTTCAATGGTTAGGGAAATTAATTACTAGAGAATACCCAGGGTTGAGAGAAAAAAATAATATATATTTATTACAGTAGTGTACTGTAATTGTAAACCGTGTTTTTTAATTTGTAAACCTGACGTCTTGGATTTTTTTGTATACATATACTAGTTTTTTTCTTATCTTTGTGTTTAGAGACTAGAAATATCACAGACACCATTTGTAGTGTTGATAGTTATAGGTTGCCAAAATGACACATGCAGTGTGCCATGGATATGAAAATGTTTCCCTCGGTATCTTGCAGGAAGTAGCTGAAATTTTGTTTTTCAGGCATGGCAGCATCCAGTAAGTGGTGCTGTTGAGAGTCTCCTATTGCAATGCAGGGTTTTCACCCTGTAACCAGTTTCTTAATTACCAAAACTTAAAGGGAAGTGAGAGGAGAGAAACTCTAGAGTGAAAATTTCAGATCGAAGCCTGGATTTATTGGAAGGATGAAAGCTAACAAAAAGGAATGGACTGAAGGATAAGAAACAGATTGACATCAGTGAAGGAATATTAGTAATGGAACTGGTCATGCTTAAACTTAAACAAGAGGTGAAGTGATTTGCTGAATCTAGGCCTTAACTGGAAGTTCTAAAATATTCCCATGTTACAGATCAGACCAGATATGGCCTGAGAACCATGTCTAATTGTTTTTGTATTTTTCACTCTGCTTCTAAAAGCTTACCTCTTTTCATTCATGAATGAATTATTTGTTAAACTAGAACAATGATGAGGTGGAAAAGTATTGGGGAAAGGAAGGCAAAAGAGGGGCAGGTGATGGGGATGAAGTAATTAGTATGTAGTGATGTGTAGCCTTTTATTTTATTTTATTTTATTTTATTTAAAATGACTTTAGTAATGTGGTATATTACACTGTCATGGGTTCGGCTCTGGTGACTACAGTTTCAAGCTCAACAGAGTGAAAGTCACCTGTGCTACTTGCTTCAGATTTAGAATCTGTAGGAACACATAAAGCCCAAGGTTAGTGACCACTCATACATTTTACAAGTACAAGGTCTAGTCTGTTTTATAACTTTAATTAAAGTTACAGTTAAACTTATGGTTACCCATGCATATAGAAATTCTATAAAGACCTATGCACAAGTTACAAATATAGTTATACTCACATCCTCCTAGATAGTGTCAGGGTCTGATGGATCTCTTATGGATTGATCATCAGTAGAGGGATGGTTCCTGCTGGAGTTCCCATAGGGAGCTCAATTTTCCTAATCTGGGCACCGTCTTTTTATAATGTGATTCTGACTATATCTCATTGCCATTTGCATTTATCCCCATAGTGCATCCTGCGGTTAGAGCATGTGTTAGAAGAATGTGACTACTGGGTATCTTGTAAGCAAAATATTACTCTTATGGTTATTTTTTGCAGTATCACCCATTGGTACATCTTTTTCTGTAATCTTGTGGCATAGGGTCAAGCATTTCTTAAGTCTATGGCCCAGTATGGCTAAACTAAAATCTTACAGACCTCAGCCTGTAGGCCTTGTGTTTCAGCCCTACTTACTTAGATACCTAATACCTAATTATCCCTTCTAACTACTGATCTATCTCATACTTCTATAATCCTGCAATTTAATTCTATTTAGCATACAATGATTATATATGACATAGCATGTTAGTTAATCATAACATCACACAATAAATGAACAATAAACTAAAATCATGGGCTATGGGAGAAGAATTAACTATAGATAAAATATTATTTGATAAAACTGTTTTCCCCAAAACTACCTCTGCCTGAGGACCAAGAGGGGTGGAACTTAGCCCCAGGCCATTGACATCAAAATGTCATCACTCCAAAGTCTGCTATCCTGTAGTTATGCTGTGCTAGAAATTGGAGAACTACGGAGCTCTTAGCCATTGATACAGGGCAATTCTTCATTCCCATTGGGACCCAATACTCACTTGAAAGCATCAGAGTTCTTACACTTTAAAACAATGACACTTTTAGCTATATGAAAGCCATCGAAGGTTGTTTTGAGATGTTTTACTTTATTAATTTTAATTTTTCTCTCGGCTCTCCACAGCTTTACATGATACAAGAAATAGCCCCAGTACATTGTTTAAAAAGCTCCCTTACAAATTCCTCAAATAGCTTTTTAGTAACATTTGTGGCTTACACAAAATGCAAAGGAGTGTGGTGTGGTGTATAGACTTTATTGGCATACATTTGGAATGACCTGCATAACCCATATGTAGACTTGTCACTCATGAATAATGTGTCCCATTCAAACTTAAGCCAATAAAACCTTCATACCACATCATGTACTCCCTGTGGACTAGCTTGTAACTTTACCGCCTGCCCTGCATGACAGGTGGCATGAAGCTTTACTGCCCCAAGCGCACATCAGAGAATGCATTGTAACTGAGGTCAGAGGATACCAGAACTCAGACTCCAGATGAACCCAGAAGTCTGCAAGGTCATGAAATAGACTCGAAGCCCAAGTTGGCTGGTATGGTCCAGCTGTGGATTTTTCTTTGCAGTGTAGACATACCCCAGGGGATTGATTATTATTATTATTATTATTATTGGGGTTTTTTGTAGAAACAATCTCTTTTTTGAAGCCATAATTATCTGAATGAAAATAAGTGTAGCTGATGTCATTTATCATGCTCATAGATTCAGGTAGCTAGATGTTTCACTGGCATCTGTTATGCCTATAATGCTCTGTGCAAAATGGGATATTCCTTTCAAATTCAGAGGTGAAATCCTGGCCCAATTGAAGTTCATGGCAGAACTCATAATTATTTCAATAAGGCCCAGATTTCACCCCAGGCCTTTAACTATTTGAATATGAAATACGCGAGATTCCAAAATTGTATTAGAAATTACTCACACACAACATCAATTGCCATTCCCCACTACAATAATGAACCTGGTGTAAATTCCCACCAAAAAAAGTTCATTTGGAGGGTTTTGTTGGAATACAGCAGCTTCTATAAGAGTAAAGTGAGTTTAGTCATTCTCCATGGCAGTGTTTACACTGAGACCATTTATGTTATCATTCCCCAGTTGTTCCTATCATTAGGAAGCGTTGATACAGGAAAGATTCAGAGCTGTAAATTGGTGCAGCTCCACTGAAGGCAGCGAACATGGGAAACTGCATTGTAGAGAGGGTGCTAACATTTTATTAGCATGCAAAAGATACAAGAAATAATCTCTGGGTTAGGCCACACCTTTGCCCTGTCTGGTGTTAGCAATAGTTGAAGCTGCAGTGCAGAAGGGAATTACAGGTTCCCATTTTTCCCCAGTGTCAAAATCCTAAAATACCACTAATAACCCATCATTCGAATGTCAGGAAAAGCCATGATCATTTAAGTATGGCTCACTGTACAATTATATAGGAGCTGGCCTTCTTACATGATCATTGTCAGAGTCTCACAGCAGACAGAGGAAAGATCTTGTGGCACAAAGTTGTAGAAGGGCACTGCTAGGTGCAAGAATATGCACATAAAATAAAAATTCAATAATACACTTCTATCCTGATATAACGCTGTCCTCGGGAGCCAAAAAATCTTACTGTGTTATAGGTGAAACCGCCTTCTATCAAACTTGCTTTGATTCGTCAGAGTGCGCAGTACTGCCCTCCCCAGAACACTGTTTTACCACGTTATATCCGAATTCATGTTATATCGGGTCATGTTATTTAGGAGTAGAGGTGTACCTAAAAAGGAGACCCCACAAAACGAACAGCAGCACTGTGAGTGTTCTAAGATGATGTATATTCCTTCCTTTGTTTCAGATTACGGTTTACTTCTCTGCAAAAGCTCTACTGAACTATGCATTCCAATTGCAGCAACACACTGAACAGAGACAGGGAGGGTCTGAGTACGGGTAAACAGAATCTGGTTTAATGTTATCTGGCTAGGTACCTGTATGGTCTCTATCATCATAGTATCCGAGCAGTAACAATTGCTGGAGTGCCTGAGGCAATAGCTTGATTAGAGAGATTTTAAAATTTGAACCATATCAGAAAACTCTCTTCAATTGACCCTTCAGACTTTTCAGGCACTGTTTGTTGGAAGTAGAATACATAAAGCACAAACAAAAGATTTATTTTTTTAAAGGAAAAAAAAAAGCAACCGTGTACTGAAAAAGGAAAATTTTGAAAAAGGAGTTGTTGAAGAAGGCCTAAGAATAAAACTTACGAGCAGTGTCTCTCTTCTGGTATGAATAAAAGCTCTAACCTTTCACCTTTCATGTCTTTCCACCCACTGTCTGAGCAGATGTACATGAGATGTTCTTTTATGCTTGAATTGTTTGAGATGAGGTGGTGATCACATAAGTGCAACGGCCTGTCTTCCTTAGGATCTTCGACTTTGCCACTTAGCTAAAAACTTGCTTGCAGTGATAGATAAAAAAAATACCTTCTGTGCTCCTTCAAACATTCTTTCTCTAAAAAATTTATCTTATCAAGTTTATTGTTGGACTTCAGCTTTTCTTAGATTTTTTAAGTTGTTTTGGAGTTCAGCCCTTACATAAGAAGTTGTACGATACCCTGGGAAACACTGAGAGGAGATGTTTTTCCCTCAGTGTGCATGGCATATGGTATTATATATGCCTGCAGACAGGAAAATAGAACACTAAGTAAGGAAGAGCATGGATTAGGAGACCTCTAGAAAAAAACCCAAATCTACATAAAGTGGCTGCAGTAAATTCTGAGTTAGTTCCTATCCACTGCTCTGGTGTTATGTATGCTCCCAGTACGTGAGGCACTGTACCGCTAGAAGTAGTGTGTTTTGGCGCTGGTCTACAGTACCATGGTAAATCAATCTAACGTACACAACTTCAGTCACTACAAAGTCGACGTAGTTAGATCTGCTTACCACAGTGGCTACACTGAGCTCTCTCCTGTCGACTTCCCTTACGCTTGTCGGGAAGGTGGAGTACACAAATCAATGGGAGAGTGTTCTTCCATCGATTTTAGCGTGTCTTCACCGGACCCGCTAAATTTACACTCTCCATCGATTGCAGCAGTGCCCATCTATTGGTAAGTGTAGACATGAGATATTAGTGATTTCCTGGTATTGTTACTAGGTGAAATCCTGGCTACACTGAAGTCAATGACAAAACTCCTATTGACTTCACTGGGGCAAGGATTTTACCCACTAGCCCTGTCCTTGAAAATTGTTTACTTTTGTCTGCCTGACGTGCATGTGGGGTCCATTTAACAACCTTGACTTTTCTTTCTTTCCCACCACCCAAGAGTTGCTTTGCTAACTTCACTCCATGGTGTTTCCTCACCAGCTGAAACCACCTTAAGGACCTGGCCCTCATACCAACTGTTCAGATATTTTAAAGTTCCCTCTTGCTGGGGTTGTGCTGCCTTTTTCATATTGACCTGCTTACAAATATTTCTCTCTACTACAGTTTTTTCCATACACAAAGGACAAACAAATAGTTTGAGTCAGAATACCCTTTATTTTACATGGAAGGGACAACAATAAGGAACAAACTGTGTTCTCCATGAAAGAGAGTGAATGGTGTGTGTGCATCTTCTTGTAAGTCTGCCTTGAACTCTGAGACCCCAAAATGGCTGCCAAACCCTTGTACATTAGGAGAACTTAGAAATGTGAAGACACAGTGCAAAGAACTACATACTGGCCATCATTTCTGACAGATGCTTTGTGTTTGCTCTGAATTTATACGGACATGTAGCACTTTTGGTATCAGGTTAATCTATTCAATTCCTCGACTCAGTGACTTTATAACTTGAAGATTAGCTCTCTTGATCTTTTTGAGTGCTCTCTCTTCCCCTCCCTCTCACCACCTGATGGCATCTCACTTTTCTAGTTTAGTTTTACTTTTATACTATAAAGCTGAATCACATATTTTACAAAGATATTTTTCAATATATTTGTGTTTGTGATAATAAAATTCATGGTCTTATTCTATAAATAATTCACTTTCTTTATTCCCCTCACTGGAGCCCTTTTATTTGTAGTACATTCACACACAGCTTTATACATAAAATATGAAGAAACAACAATAAACACTGACATTTTAATTCCTTGCTTCTGAGCACAAAAGTGATAAGAATAGAAATTGCAACTGTCCCTATAAAGAAAGAGGTCTTCTGTTCCTCTGAAACCAGCATTTCAATATTCTGAATAATAATGTGATATCCCTGGAAATAAGCGATAACAACAATGATCAGACAAAAGTATTAATTCTATAGTTTATAACTAATAGTTATTTTTGTTGTACTCTTATACCAACTTTTACTGCTATAAACAAACTCAGACTTCTGATCCTAAGACAGTTATGTGTGGAACTGGGGTTTGTTTGATTGTATAAATAGCTGAACAGGTGCTTTTTAGATGTAATTATTTTCTGATTAGTGACATAGAACAGGGCAGGATGGAGAATGAAGAGGTAGGACTATGTGATAGTGTCAGATGATTATTTTATAATGAAGCACAGATTGGCTGAGCTCTGGCACTGTGCATATTACTAAAAGTCTTCACTGTTTGTTAATATTTCACTGCACACCAGTGCTAGTGGAAGGAAAGCATATGTTATGTATCATATAACAAAAAAGTAATTGCATGGTCTTTTTGTGCTCTTACCTGCTTTAGCATGAACAGTCAACTGGAAGTTACATGATAATAGGTAATGAATCACTGAGGCTGCTCTGTAACCTTCTGTGGTAAAACCCACAGAAAGCGGAGAAGAGGAGCCAAGAAACTGCTGTCCTCATGGAGTTTTTGACTAATGCTCCTCTCTCTGGAGGGACAGTTTGTTGGCTCATGGAAGGGGCAGGAGGCGTGGCCTTCAAGCCCCAATGATTCTTGGCATCGATAGGAAAAGGAGCCACTGACTCCACAGGAGTTTCCTCTCATTGGTAATGTTCAGAGTTTCCTTCCCACTGGCAGGATGGTGTCCTTAGAGGCAATGCTGCCACTGTCTCTGACTACATAGTAGTTCCTCTCTGAGGAGAGGGCAGGCATAGAGAAAAAATTAGTGCTGCTAGCAACATTAACTCCTTCATATATATCTGCTGGATTCTGAGAGAACACAGCATGGAGATCAGTGGCTCTTAGTCCCCACTCCTTCCCAGCACATTGAGACCCAATTGGTCAAGTGAAAGTTTCTACAGTCAAGTGAGATTCAACAGGCTCACAGTGAAGGGGAACAGCATTCTGTGGATATGGTGCTCCTTCCTTTCTGATAACGTTGGTCCCATCTTCATTTCTTGCAGTCCCTTAACCTATGCTTGTGAGAGAAGTAGCTAGCCTTCAGTTATTTAGTGTGTGTGTAATTGGAAGAAGTGCTGTATGAATATTTGCATGGAACATTCATTCCGAGTAGTAATGGAGTGATGTGATATAAGGGACCTGCCACATGAAGTGATACTATGATGATTTCCCCTGCTGATTGCAGTCTTTGTCTGATCTTTTCATCTTTGACTCCTCGTGAGTGAATTGTTGCTTTCATACTTTCACCTGTGTAAACTAAACTTGCCTTTTTAAGTGTTAAGCTATGTGCTTTAACAAGGGAGAGTGTATATATGCAGTGTGTGTGTATAACTTATTCTCATGACTCTGGCACAGTTTCATAATTAGGTTCCAAGGTGGGTTTGTTGAGCCCTGTTCATGGGACATAAGGTTCTGATTCTTGTTCTGAATCCTGGTTCTGATTCTTTTCTCACTTATACTGATGTAACTTAGCAGTAATGCCAGTGAAGTCAATGAAATTACATCTGAGCAGAGTAAGTCCCCTATGTGAAATAGGGCTATAGGGATGCTGTTATGTTGAACATATGATGCATACCCACAGAGCACGGAACGGGGGTTATGGACTAGTTTTGAATGGAAGGAATCTGATTTTACACTAAATTGGGGATCTGGCCATTATTCGCTGTAGGCCCCATTCTGCACTCATTATTCAGGCAAAAATCCAACAGACTTCAATAAGAGTTTAGCTGGGTAGGGACCACTTAAAGAGCCTATTATAGGTGTTCAAACTACAGTTTTCACAAAACATGTGACAGTAAAAAGTATTTTCATTAGGAGAATGGAACAAACTGGTGAACTGTTGCCAGGCTACTCAGGTCAAAGGTCCACCATAGTTACATGCCTCCCAAGAGGAGTAGAGCTTGTGTCCTATCTGAGGATATTTCTGCAGGAACTGGTGGTTGGTAGCCTTTCTCCAATTAGTAATTAGAAAAAATGCTAAATATAAAGGGAGACTGGTAATCATCCTGTTATTAAAGCATTACATATTTTGTAACATAAGAGCATTAAGTCAGGCTTCACTGAAGGATTTGAAATTAGGACCTATTTAAAAAAAATACATCAGTTTAAAAGAAAAAAAACCTTCAAAGCTGCTTTTTTCCCCCTTGGAAACCTGCCGGTGTTAGGAAAAAATGAATAGAGAAAAGAGAAAGGCTTGGCTTCTAATAAAGCATCTGTTGCCCACTTTGAACATTTCTCACTTCTTTGTGAGTGTCTCTCTTCAGTTATGGCTACTACTGACAATGAAGAACAGAGGTATAGAAAAAGACAATACCTGTTATATAGCCAGTATTTCTGATTTCATGTCACTTTGAACTGGATCTTCATTTGACCACATGCTGTGTCAAAAAAGAATTTCTTTGTTGGCTGATCCAAATATGCCGTAAGATGCTCAAAAAAGTAAACTGCAGGAATCTGTTCAATAAGAAAAGATAAAAACAAATCTTGCAATTCATTCAATGCACTGCTATCACTTTTAACTTAAGCCTATTTTGGTGTACTGCATAAAAACTGAACTCAAATGACTTACACTTGTTTCTTTTATTATTATTAATTTCAGTGGAGGACTATGGACTTTTTTCAGACTAAAACAAAATAAACATTTACAGGCAGAGACAAAAACTGTGAGCAGTCATAAGAGTTGTGCATGCATTGCTGGATTGTTTAGACCTCCTGCTTTGGAAAAAACATCAGGCAATTATTCTTGCTATTGAACTTCAGCTGTTTGTAGCTAAGCTTTATGAGGCCTATTCTCCACAGAAGATTTGTGGCCTTTCACAGCAGGGGATTCTCAGATTTGGCTGCTGTACCTAGCTGAGTGATTCAGCAAAATTTTGGCTGGGCCACGGAAACTTTTGTTCTGTGTTCTGTGAATGCCTGTGACTCATGGCCAAAATGGGTGGAGATTCCATTCTAAGGGATGTCTTTATCTCTGCCCTGTCAGCTTTTGTCCTGATAGAGAAGGGATAAAGTTGGCCCGTGACTGACCACTGGAAACATTAAAGGAAAAGTTATCAAAATCAAAGTAAAGATAAAGCCCTGATCTAATTCCCTGAGTTCAGTGCAAAAACCTCCTTTTGATTTAAATGGGCATGAAATAATCTGGATGCTTTGATTAGATTCATAGACACAAACTGGAAACATGAGATTATTCAAAGTGCATCTAAATTCTCTACCATTCTTACCCATAGGACTTTCAGTGTGGAAAATAAAGGGTGTGGCCCTGTGAGATGCTGAGCACCTTTAACTTCCATTGGCTTCATTGGGAACTAAGAGTACTCAACACCCAACAGGATCAGAACCATAATGATGTTCATACGTGATTTACATATTGGTAGATCATTTAACTTAGGTTATGGATGCCAAACAATAAGGGGGTTTCATGGGCATGATAATGATTTATCTTCAGTGTTTTGGAGGACACAGTTTAATCATGAACATAAATCTATGGAGAGCCTTTCAAACAAAGTCCTAAAGTACTTTACAAACTGATTTATGGATAACAACATTGGCAGTTTTTACAACTGCACTGGTAGATAAAGTTGCAAGATGACTTTCATTACAGCCCGCTATGTTCTCTCCAATCATTTCCAGCTTTTCAATAATTTTTCCTTTTGAGTTAACTCTTTCCATCTTTCATCTCAAGCTAGAGGTGATTATTTTTATTTTAAAGTTTGAAGAACATACTTTAGACTTTCAATTTTTTTTTAAATAAAAGACTTCACATATGAATCATTTCACTCACCACTGAAATGCAGACCTCTGTAGGGTTGAGCATGATAGTTGACAATCGCAGTATTCAACAGCTTAGGGCAGTGAGTGAAGAAAAATATCCCCACTAAAGCAAGAGGGATTTTAAATTCCTCAAATGTAACTGATGCAAGAAAGGATGGTTCAGTAGTTAGTCTGGGACTAATACGGATTTGATTTCCTACTCTGCCACAAACTTCCTGTGTGACTGTGGGCAAGTCATGTAGTTGGGGCAATAGCACTTACCTGCCTTGCAGGGTTGTTGTGAGGATGAATATCATATGATTTTGAGATGCTCATATATTATGGCAATGGGAACCATATAAGTACCTTAGATAGACTGAATGCCCAGTGTCACTGCCTGAGCTGGAATTTTACCAAGAACCTGGGCCGTGCTCTGTGAAGAGTTGAATTGGTTTTAAGTGGGCAAGAAATTTTGATATGTCAGCTGATGTAGGTCACCTTCAGCAATAAGAATTTCTTAGTGATATGTGGCACATTTTTTGTAAAGGGGTAAAGACAGTTTGTAAAAATGCACATTAACAGCTATATGAAGACTTTTGATTGATTAAAAAAAATTAAACACAAAACATGGTTATATTTGCCAAACATCGTTGATAGTTTGGTCTGATCTGTGGTCTATCAGATCCAGTGGACTATGGAATGTGCAAGAAATGTTGCCGTAGTTAAATAGGGCCTGATCCTACTCCTTTTGAATATAATGGCAAGACTCACACTGCTGCTAATGGAGGAATAACAGCTAGAGGCTGGCATATGACCTGAAGCATAAAGGGTTGTATCCCTACTACAAATAGTTAAATTCTGTTTAACCTAACAGTGCATTTTGTTATCCTTGTAAATATCCTATTTCTTTCTGAATCTTGCTGAGCTCAATGTTATCTTGTTGTAATGAGTTCCACAATCTTAATATGTCATGTTAAATCAGTTTTAAATCTTCTGCCTTTCATTTTGATTTAATCTACTTTTGTCCTTCTATTTTAAAAGAGGAAATCAAGAGTGTCCAGTCTGCCTTGTACCTTTCATTATTTTTTATACCTTTATCATGTCTCCTCTTGTTAATTTCATTTGCAAAACATTTTTAAAACTCAACCAGTGGTTCTTAACCAGGGGTACGTGTACCCCTGCGGGTACACAGTGGTATCATAGATCAATTCACCTAGATATTTGCCTAGTTTTACAACAGGCTACTTAAAAAGCAGCTGCTAAATCAGTACAAACTAAAATTTCATACAGACAACGACTTTTTATACTGTTCTATATAATATACAATGAAATGTAGGTGCAATATTTATATTCCAATTGATTTATTTAAAAATGAGAATTTTTCAGTAATAGTGTCCTGTGACACTTTCATATTTTTATGTCTGATTTTGTAAGCAAGTAGTTTTTAAGTGAGGTGAAACTTGGGAGTATGCAAGACAAATCAGCCTCCTGAAAGGGGTGCAGTAGTTTGGAAAAGTTGAGAGCCACTGAGTGATAGTCTTGTCCTTATTTGTATCTTAATTGATGAACCTGACCCCTAACAGAGATATTCCCTGAATGGAAAGAAGAAGAATCCATGCCAGATCTCCAAGGGTTCTTTAGAGTTGCCTGCTTTCTCATGCATTACATGAATGGTTTAGCTCAATAATATTCATAGGCTTGGAAGGATTTGGTTTTTACTGGTAAATTTCAGTATAAATCAATATCACTGTACACACAAACGATGAAAAAAATATTTCCATCAACGATCATCAAAACTTAAATAGGCAGAGTAAGAAAAATGCTGCTTGAGTATTTATTAGAGTTTGATTTGAAGATATTTACTTTGTATATTTTGGCATGTGATGTTGACAACTTGTGTTTTAATGATTATAAAGCTCTAACTTTTGGAATCTCAACATCTTCTGTCATTAGATAATTATTGTCTGACACCCCGTGTAATTTCCTGCAACTGAAAATTTAAGTGGATAAAAAATGGACATTTTGTAAAAATGCACATTAACAGCTATATGAAGACTTTTGATTGATTAAAAAAAATTAAACACAAAACATGGTTATATTTGCCAAATATCGTTGATAGTTTGGTCTGATCTGTGGTCTATCAGATCCAGTGGACTATGGAATGTGCAAGAAATGTTGCCGTAGTTAAATAGGGCCTGATCCTACTCCTTTTGAATATAATGGCAAGACTCACACTGCTGCTAATGGAGGAATAACAGCTAGAGGTTGGATAAAAAGTGGACAGTTTGTAAAAATGCACATTAACAGCTATATGAAGACTTTTGATTGATTAAAAAAAATTAAACACAAAACATGGTTATATTTGCCAAACATCATTTAAGTGGATAACTTTAAGTGGAAAATTGAAGTGTATAAAAATTGAAAAAATATGCTTAAACTCATTGATATTGTCTGTTAAAGACATATATAAAATTGAATTCCACCAAGCTAAATATGCAGCATAGTTCCTGGGGTTTGTAAGAACAATAAAACTTGTGCACTGCAAATGGCTTCTCTAGCAACGCTTTACATCAGTTCTTAACAGTGAGGTCCCATTTGGAGCCAACACTCTATTGGATGATCTCTGCTTAAGTTAATTGTTTATTTCTCTTATAACCCACAGTACATTCAGATGAAGCCCTCTAGCTTTCCTAACAGGGATAGAGTGATGTATATAGCTAGCAATGCCTGTTTGCATAAGCTAAGCAGAGGTCATTAAGGCAGACCAGAAGCAGAGCTGTTGCAACATAATCAGGGGTCAGCAATGTGTCTGCAGTAAAAATGTTGAGGTCCATGGTAATTTAAAAAAAAATTGAATGATTGAATGACATAACCCCCTACCCCACAATGTCCGTCACTAAGTACGGTAATTTTGTCAAGTGTCCATCATGCAACATGGTGGTGCTGACCCCTGAACACAATGGGTTTACTGAATTCCTCTCTGCTGTTTCCTGTATAAAAATCAGAATACTAAGTCCAGGAGCACTAGAGGCACAAAGTAGCGTTACAGTCATACAGTACAAATAGCCTGAGGCAAAAGCCCAGAACACCCTGAAACTTGGGGGAAAGCTTTGATCCAGATTCAAACCCAATCTCTTAGCAGTTGTTGGAACCCTGCAGGGACGCACAGTTCTATGCATGGCATGCAGTGCAAGGAATAGTACTTATTTTCTATCAATTGTGTGAGCCTTCCAGGACCTGCCCGCATACTCCAGTGCAGGAGAACCACACCATTTCTGCTCTCAAATCATGTGGGGGCTGCAGGGAGAATGGGAAGGGTGGCAAGATGCAGTCTGTATGCTCACGAATGGTCACATAAGGGCTTATTTTAGTGTTCAAGACTGAACATTGGATCCTTCTTTATGGCTGCTACTTCAGCTCCGTTCTGCATGAGTGCACAACAGATGCTCTCATCTAATTATTGGCTGGCCACTCTCTGTCCGGTTTGAGTCCCCCTGGCTCTCAGTCACCTGCCAGCTTTCCCCATGGATTTACTCTTTGTAGTAGGCATTCTTTCTATCAAGTCATCAATAATATTATTCAGAGCAGATGTCTGCTCTGTAATTGATTAGGTATCTTTTCATGGCACACAGGGTTGTGATCGAATAAGCAGTTGGTAGATTCCCTTGATCAAAGCATCGGAATCTGATTATTATATTATAAAGAGACCCTTTGAAGTGGATCAGCCCTCAGGTAATTCAGTTATCTGTTTCCTGGAAAATTCATTTTGAAAGGCGGGCACTTGCCCAGGTGCAAAGATGTGGAAGATATTGTTTCTGTTATGACCCATCTGTGACTTCAAAGATTATTTCAATCTTAAAAATGGGCAGGGTGGGGGAGAGACTGATTTACTAAGATGGAGAGGTAAGAATATCCAATCATCTCTGTCTAAAATAATCTAGATAGTCATATTAGGTAATCTGCTTGATACTGTGTTCACGCCTATGGTATCTACCAACTACCTTTAGCAAAAAAGGGAGTGGAGAAGCTGCTCTAAAGCTCACCACTAGGCTGTAGCAAGCTTCTGCAGTCCACTACATCCACCCAAATCTCTGCCTCCATATGCTTGCCAGCCCATTTTGTCAGCTGTAATCCTCTTCCCAACTCCACAGGGAGTGTTAGCTTTCATCCTAACCGCTGCTTTTCATGTTCTCTCTAGACCTCTTGCAGGGCTGAATGTTTCCATGCTTTGTCTTTAACCAGGGGTGATTTTTTTTTTCTTTTAAGTTCCCATAGATGTGTCACAGAATGAATCACAATTTTCTCACTAAGCACAAAGGGGAATGAAATGCAAAGAAACAAGTATTAATGTAAAATTGTACAGTAAGGCTGAGAAATCAAGAACTCCCCAGTTAGAAAACATCAAAAGGTAAAGTAGCTCCAAAGTTACCATGGCCACATTGCTCAAATATAATATTTTGTATATCATTACTGGTTTCCTTGTTAAATGTGAACTAATCATATATTATTACCATTAAATACAAATAGGATTTGCAATGTGGCCTCTAGAAATTTCCACAATGAAGGTGAAATTCATCTCAGTTATGGGTCTGCAGAAGGTCTTATTACCACTGAAATCCCACTTCCGTCTTCCATTACAGGTTGAAGGAGGATTGAAATGGTGCATAGGGCCCACTGCACTGGAATGGATTTCATCTTGCTAGCATCAAGAGGGCTCCTGGAACTTCAAGGTGATTGGAAAAAGAACCCCTTCTTGCCCCCCAAATAGGTACAGCATAAAAACCCTTAAAGAAAAAAGAGAGTGAATCCATTTGTTCTTTTCTTCTGTTCCACACGACCCCTGTGTAATCTCCCCATTCTTCTTCCACGTGGGTGGCTCATATGCCAGAATAGCATCTTTCTCCAAATGCTCCAAATCTGATAGTTGCAGGAACTGACAAATCTTGCAGGATAAAAGCTAACCTGAGAGCTGAATGAGACAAGTGGAGACAGACTAAGGTGATGGAAAAATTCAGCCTTTGAAAACAGTTATAAAAGGAAAAGCCTCTTCAGTCTGTAGCATGTGGGGATCTTGTGGAATATTTGAAAGGGAAAAGAAAATTTAACAATCTTTCCCTCTCCGCTTTTTTTTTTGGTTTTTGCTTGGCTGGATTTGATGTGAGCAGAAAGATGCTCTTCTCTGAATTCATGCCCATATTCTCACCTCCATCAGCACAAGCAGTTGGGAACAAAACCTGAAACAATCCAGCAGAGAGTGATCAAAAGGAGATAAGTGGCTATCCGGCATGGTTCATCTTCTTCTCAGGTTCCAAATATGCCCATCTCCCCTGAGCCTTCCGGGTCAGGCCTGTACAGTTCAGAAGGAGGTATGACTGGGTAGGGAAAGGGGGAAGGTATGGCCACTGTCCAGAGTATCTCACCCCTCAGACTGGAAGGGAGTCTCTCTCCATACATTCTCTCTTCTTAGGGGAGTATTCAGCAATGAGGACATTGGAGAAGACGTGACTTCCTGAAACTGTACTGTGTTGTGGAAGCAGCCAGTGGTATAGTACGGAGGCGAGGGGCCTCGGTGCAGATACCTCTGCACATAGCTTAAGAAATGTTGGATATCCTTGTGGTTCTAGGGTCTGAAGTTCCTCTCACCTAGATAAGGCCTTCTCTGCTTTGCAATGGGACAATAAAAGAAAAATGTGCTACACTCTGCAAAAGCAGTGCCAACTCTGATCTACCTTGGTAGTTGATGGTCGATCTCTGATGAATCTCCCTTTTGTATCTCCTAGTGAACCTCCCCTCCGAGTCTCAGGACCTGCTTTTCAAGCACCTGGTTAGTGATTCAGTTCGTCTGGAAGATGAGAATTCATGATCTTATAGGGGTGAGGTTATATCAGCATTGCCATGAAGCGTTGTTTGGTCAGGTATACTGTCTGGAGGAAATGAAATAAGCTCTGTTCTCCACACAATGGTCATTGTCTTCTCTTCCTGCTAACACCCTTTGTTTCCACCCTGTTTAACTCACCTGGCTCCAAATCCAGCATTTCAAAAGTCACTTTGATCTGCAAAAGGCAAGGTAATTGAATTCTGATCTGCATGTCCCCTGTTTTTGACTATAGGTGTTAGAATGTGGAAACTCAACCTATATATAAAATTTCATGTATTGGTCCCTTAAGGAGGCAGAATATATTTTCCTATTTTAAATCCCTTTTATCAAATTTGCACTTGCTACTGAATATACATTATTGACAGAAAGCAGATCCTCTGTGCCATACAGGTAGTGCAGCTGGATGAAAAGAAGCTTTTGCCCAAATGATGGCAAACAAAAAGTGCAGTCCATCTTTCCCCTTTCTACAGCAGGTAGCCCCTAAGGGTGCCTTCAGTGGTAGCTAAGTAACTAGGGCTTTTGGTAAACCATTTTAAGGATTTAGGAGTAAGCATTTCAAACCACCTTTAAATCCTCAAAGTTATGTCAGAGGCTGAAGGCACAAATTTGCCTGTACTGCTGTCAGTGCCTATAAGCACTTAAGGTGCTTTCAGGGGAAAATCCTGTTACCTCCCTACCCAATTGTGTGGTAGCAGACGGCCCTGACTGCAGTGGATTCAGTTTGTTTCAGCTGTGCAGAGTTGGGCAGCAGGATACCACTATACTTTGTCTTGTCTATTTATACTGTAAACTCTTCAGGGAAGGACTGGTTCTTACTATATATTTCAACAATGTCTAGCACAACAGAGATCCAATCTTGGTTGGGGCCCCTAAATTCTAATGTACCAGTAATAATGATAAATATCATATATTAATTGGAGTATCCATTATTTATTGGCATAACTGGATTTAATATTAACTCTAAAACTAGCTTAAGATCTATGGCAATTACAAAATGAAGCTTTTTAAAAACCTGTATCGTGCAGGCTGTGGACTAGGTAGACTTCTGCATGGGCTGTTTCGCCTATTGAGTAATGACCTCATCCTCCATCACCAAAACTTCCTGTTAAATAATAATGTGCTGCTCAGGCACAGTTGACATTATCTTATTGTAAACATCAAAGCTGGTTCTCATCTTATTCTTTTTCCTGAAATACCCTAAGTGTTGTCAATAAGAACTTATTGCTAAGGCAAAGTTTTATGAACTTGGTTATTTTATTTTTAAATCCAGGCCTATTAAGAGTTACATGAACCCACAAACATCACCTTCAAATGCAAAACTCTACCAATCATTATAATTTGGGGGGAAATCATATGAAATTATATTTTAAAAATATAAAAACAAGCCAAAAGATCTGGGAATGAGTCTCGGTGGTTGTTTCAGGTAAAAATTGAGGGCTGAGTTATAATAATGAGTTATAATAAATCACAGAAAAATGGGAGCTAACCGTGGAAAAAAACTTCTGCCTTCTATGTGGAGTAAGCTAGAATAAATAGCCACTGAAGAACGCCAGCGCATGCCTAGCTTGTTATGCAGGATAAGATACTACTCTAGGCTTCTGTGGCCAGTATTCAAGTGAATGGGAAGGTGTCTCAGACCTATGTTCTGTGTGGGTGATAGTATCTCACCAGGAGGACAGTGTTCTGTCCAGTCAGTGCAGAGCTGATGGACAGAGGCCTTTGGGCTTTGTTGGTTTAGGGGAATGTGGGAGGATGTAGCCCAATGGGAGCATTACCATTTTACCAGCGTTTGGCCATGTATGTAGAGGGTGAAATCTGAAAATGGTGTGGTCTTCTAACTAGTGGTAAGTTAGAATGAAGGAGGAAGGGAGAGGCCTTTATCAGTATACAAAGGGTAAGAGGTAAAATATTTGGTGTCGCTGACTCTTAAACAGAAGAAATGGCAGAGGGTCTGTAGTCATGATAGTGGCTTGCATGTTGTTATACAGAGTAGGGGTTGATTTAATGGGATGTCTGCTGAAAGCAGTATTTCTCTCTTCTGATGAGCAGGGCCAGGTCTCCAGTGCCTGCTAGTCCAGATGCCTCAGAGAATAATTGCTCTTGGTGTGTGTGAAAAATTGCCTGATTCACCATTGCTGGGCTCAACCATTATTTTCCCCCCATGGACAAGTTCCCTAGAAATGTCTGTACTCAGGACATGCAGCTGTGGTCTTTCCTCTATACGGGGAGTATTTGTTAATCTTCCTGCAGACCACTGGACCAGGTTTATAAATTGCATAAGGGTCAGTAGTTGAAATAATCAGTACAAGATACAGACTATTTCTAGTATGGAACAGAGCTGCAGCGGTATTGCTAATGCCTTCCAAGTATTCCAAATTTGAGGTTTCAGACTTCCCAAAATTATGAGTGACTTAAAAATGAGATTTTATTAAAAAAATGCATGTTGGGTTTGCATTTTCAAGTTGTTTTTCTACTATATTGAAGGCTAAGGCCTTACTTTTACTTTTAAAATGAAAACTGAAATTCTTATATAGTCAGATAAGTCCAAGGCTGGAGCTTTTAAGAAAAGCACTGTACAGATGTGCAATAATATTATGAGAGTTGACAACACACCTACAAGAATTACTTTGCTGGGCACTTGTATCCGTAGTATGTATATTTACTTGTGTGATATGTAATAGAGTAGACCAGTGGTGGGCAACCTGCAGCCCTTGGGCTGCACACGGCCCATCAGGATAATCCACTGGCTGGCCACAAGACAGTGTTTACATTGACCGTCTGCAGGCACAGCCACTCACAGCTGCAAGTGCCCACAATTCGCTATTCCCAGCCAATGGGAGCTGCGGGAAGTGGCATCCAGCGCGTCCCTGTGGCCCGTCCCACTTCTTGCAGCTCCCACTGGCCGGGAATGGCGAACCGCGGCCAGTGGGAGCTGTGGGTGGCTATGCCTGCGGACAGTCAATGTAAACACAGTCTTGTGGCCTGCCAGTGGATTACCCTGAGGGGCCGCAGGTTGTCCATCACTGCACTAGATGCTTGATTGCAGCATCACCCTGTAAGAGCAACCACTGCTTACGGGCAACATTTTCCCCGGGAACACTTTTCTTACCATGAATTGTCAACTCGGTAACAGCAACATAGCCGCCGCATAAGAGCAACATTTGTGATGTTGTGACGTTATAGCCAGGGGTGGAGATTGCGGAGGGGGTGGAGTATAAGTGCATTATCTGTATCTTTTCACTCCCTTGCTGCTGACCCTGGTCCTTCAGCGCAGCTCCAGTGCACACAGCCCTGTCCACTTGTCCCGCCTGACGGAGCCTGCGTGGTGAGCCTGTGTAGGGTGGAGTTTGGAGGGAGGGTCTGGAAGAGAGGGAATTTTTGGTGGGGGGAAGCTGGGGTCAGGAGAGCAGCAGAGGCATAGCTGCAAGGTTTCCTCTGTCCTTCCTCAGCTTCTGGCTTGCAGGCAGCAGGGGGTGGGATTTTTGTCATTTTGAAGTGGGAAGTATGGGGGACCCTCCCTAAGCTGTCCGCTCCATCTTGGTTGCTGGTGACAGGATGTGGATGTGTTGTTTTGCAATAAGGGGTCATTGACCCACCTCCACATGTTATTGACCTGTCCCCTTTCTCCCTCCCATCTCTGCTGTCTGTGCTACGAGTATCCCCACCCTCCATTGCAGATTGCGCATGGTACCCTCCCCAGACAGCCATCCTTTGCCAGGGTGGAGCATGAAGTTGCCAGTGGGATCATCCTCAGCCTGTCCCCGGCAGCTGGGCTTGCTCAGCCATTTGCCAATTGGAGGTTCCCCTACCCCATTCCCCTCAAACTTGGGGTTCCCACACACACCCCAATTCCCTTCCACAATGTGGCTGCCCCACCCCTTCTGAAACGCCCTTAACTCTTCATACGCCACAGCCCAAGCCCACCCTCTCCACTTCTGCATGAGCCATCTGTCATCAGTGTCCTCCATCTTGGACCAAACTGGTCCCTGTGTCGCTCCCCTCACTCCTCTGCCCCAGGGGCTGAACATTTGCTCTGACTGGGGTAGTAGGTCCTGTCTCCTTTCTCTGCCCCTGTCTCTCCCCAGTGGGAAGGGGCACTCTCCTGCCTGCTGCAGGAGAACCAGGCTCTGCAGGCTGAGCTGGCGCTGTGACAGTCCCAGGGCTGAGTGGAATGTGCCATGACTTCCATCGGTGACAGGCAACATCAGGGGACTTCAGCCACTCTCTCACCAGGGCCCCTGAGGGGTGGAGGCCAGGGGGGCCCTTGCTTATGGTAAGAGGAGGACATGGAGCTTTGGCTTGATTTGGGGGGTGAGGTCAGGGCTTTTACCCCAGCTCTGTATGGGAAGGTGTGCTGGTCATCAATGTGGTGCACTGCCTTTGGTGTACTGTACAGTTTTATATAGCAGAAAAAGCAGGCTCTCTTTGTTCAGATGACATTCCCCATAACAGCAGCAGCCACATAGGAGTAACATAGCAAAAGGGTACCGATATGTTGCTACTAATGAGCATGTTCTGTACTTAGCACTTATATACAGTAACTCCTCACCTAACGTTGTAGTTATGTTCCTGAAAAATACGACTTTAAGCAAAATGATGTTAAGCGAATCCAATTTCCCCATAAGAATTAATGTAAATGGGAGGGAGGGGGGTTAGTTCCAGGGAAATTTTTTTCACCAGACAAAACATGCACGCACGCACGCATAGAGTATACATTTTAAACAATTTAATACTGTTCACAGCTATGATGATTGTGAAGCTTGGCTGAGGTGGTTAAGTTAGAGGTGGAAGAGGGTGGGATATTCCCAGGGAATGCCTTGCTGCTAAATCAGTAGTTCTCAAACTTTTGTACTGGTGACCCCTTTCACATAGCAAGCCTCTGAGTGCAACCCCCCCATATAAATTAAAAATACTTTTTTTAGATATTTACCACCATTATAAATGATGGGGCAAAGCAAGGTTTGGGGTGGAAGCTGACAGCTCGCGACTCCCCTTGTAATAACCTCATGACCCCCTGAGGGGTCCCGACCCCCAGTTTGAGAACTCCTGTGCTAAATGATGAACTAGCACTCGGCTGAGCCCTCAAGGGTTGTTAATGTAGCCTCTCACACAAGGCAGCACAAACACGAGGGAGGGGAGACAGCATAGCACACAGAGACAGACACACACCTTGTGTGTGGGAGAGAGAAAGCAGGAGGCTGGGAGCAGCTCCAAGGCAGAGGGCAACATGGCAGTGGGGGAGGGATAGCTGCAATTGATAGCCTGCTGGTAGCTGCAGCACAGGGAACTTAGGGGAGCGGGGAGCTGATGGGGGGGCTGATAGGAGGGCTGCCCGTCCACCATGGTTCAAAGCCCTCACCAGTTAACTGCAACAGGCTGATCTTCCTGCAGGCAGTGGACAAAGCATGTGGCTGCCAAGCGACGTTAGAAGGGAGCACTGCACAACTTTAAACGAGCATGTTCCCTAATTGATCAGCAAGGTAACAACGAAACAAAATTAACCGGGATGACTTTAAGTGAGGAGTTACTCTAGTTCTTTACATCTTCAAAATTTTGTACAAATAATAATTAGTCCTAACAGCACTGAAGTGTAGGTAAATGTTGCTATCCTCATTTAGCATATGGCACAACTGAGATACATAGAGCCAGACTTTCAGAAGAACTCAGCTCCCACTTAAACACTAAAAGAAGTGACCAGATTTTCCAAAGAGCTCAGTATGTTAAGTGGTGAACTCTTAGAAATCTGGCCCATGAAAGTCAAATTACTTGACCAAGGTCACACAAGTCAGCGACAAAACAGATACTGCATCTGAAATTCTTTCTGCCAGTTTTATGATCAATGTGCTAGAGAAGTGGTCCCAACCTTTTTGTGGCCAGTAGCACATTCATGTTTTCAGAAGAGTGTGGCAGGCGCCAACAGTTTTCCAAGGCTTATGTTGTATTTGTACATTCAATAATATGAAAAACATCATATTTAATATTACATAATATATGAATCTATAAGATAAAAAAGTAATTTTACATGTAAAAGGTATTAATTAAATTATTTGGCAATTACTCTTTCACCTTACCATGTGAATTTGCTCTTTTTTAATCTACCTGTAAGAAAAATTAAGGAGTTTTTACAAAATAAATATCATAAACAGTTTTCATCTTATTTATTTAAAAAAAGTAAAACATTGTTGAACTGCTGGTCCAAATATATTTATTATTCTTACTTTAACATAGATAGCCAGTTATGGTTAATTAAAAATATTCTTTGTATTGTTACTTGTATCTGGATTTCAGTAAACAAACAAACAAATATGAAAAAAAGGTAAACACAAGTTTAATCATATGCTCTCATCAGCACTTAATGGAAAATTGCTATCATTAATTCACGTGGTTTTTCTAATAAAGTCAGTGTGATTTTTGGCACTGCATTTCTTCAGCCAATTTTTTGTAGTTAGGAGAGTGGGATGATATTCCCATTTGTAAGCTATCGTCAAGATGGGCATCTGTAAGCCGAGATCTGTATTTTGATTTTATGATGTTCATTGTTGAAAACAGAACTTCACATAGTTAAGTGAAACCGAAATAAGATTTTTTTTTGTATGCTACATTTTTTAAGGCAGGAAACTTTTTTCTCTGAACCAGATTCCAAAAGTTTTTCATCTGTTGCGCAGGATTTTAGAACAATATCATTTTGAAGGTCCAAAATCTCCAGTTCCTCATCTTCTGTTCTTACTTGAATGAGACTCGCAATTGATGTAGCCATTTCTGTTACCTCTATTTGGCAAGAAAAAGGATTCACAAGAAAGGCAACTACAGGTTCAATGATGATAAACTGTTGAAATCTCTTTTCAAATTGTTCCAGAAGTATGGGAATGTGGATAACAAATGGTGATGGGTTAAAATGACTGTCACATACCATTTTCTTCATACTTTGGAAATGTATGAGAGGCTCGTCTTCATATGTGACATCCACAAGATCAGTTTTGCTTTGAATGATTTTACAGAACCCATCATTTGAGCCACATATTTGTCTTTTACCTGGAGCTCAAGATTTAAAATGTTCAATTTGTCAGTGATGTCGGCAAGAAAAGCCGAGTCCATTAACCAGCTGGAGTCTTCTAGTTGCTCGAAGTTCTGATTTGTGGACTTCAGAAATTCTTTGATTGCTTCAATTAGGCTTAAAAAACGTGCAAGAGCTTTACCTTTGCTCAGCCATCGTACTTCTGTGTGCAAGATAAGATCAGATTGTTTATCATCAACATCTTCCATCAGGGTCTTAAAAAGTCAGTGTTGCAAAAGTTTCGCTCGAATAGAGTTAATTATTTTAATAATGACATTCAAGACGTGTTGAAAAGAAAGAACTTTGATGCACAAAGCTTCTTGGTGGATAATGCAATGATAAGACATAAAGTTAAAAAAGGATTCATTCTTACAGAGTGCAATGAATCCATTGGCTCTGCCCATCATTGCTGGTGCCTCATCAGTGGTGATCGCAGACAGCTTGTGAAGTGGCATACTAATTGATACCGCGTATGATTTGAATACATTATAGATGTTCTCATTCTTTGTTTGCCCTTTCATACTTTTAGTAACTCTTCTTTTATGTTGAAGTCACTAAATACCAAACTCACTATAACTGCCAACTGCGCTTTAGCCAATATATCTGTTGACTCATCGAATTGCAGTGAAAACCAGTCACATATTTCCAAGTCATCTTTTAGCTGAGTGTGCATGTTGCTTGAAATTGCATATATCCTCCTTGTAACTGTGTTGTCTGATAACTGCAATGTATGTATGCAATATATGGTGTTGTCACCATTGTTAGGAAATCCTTGAAACAGGCAATCAGCACCAGTCAAAAATGATTCCTTCAACAATTCACCATCTTGAAAGGATTTTTTCTTCTTTGCGAGCAGATGAGCAATTTTAAAGGAAGCAATAGTAGCACCTTTAGACTTTACCACTTGTCTAGTGAAAACAGATTGCTGGGCAGATAGGTTTGATTTGAGTTGATTAGTTTTCTTCTTTCTCAACTCAGATTTAAGTGGACGGCTAATGTCAAAAGAGCTGTGATTAGTTTGGAAATGGCATTAGACATTATGTTTTTTTGGCACTGCAACAGCACCCCCATACAATAAGCAAACACATTTCCCTTTATTTTCAATAAAACAATAGGATTCTTCCCACTCTGCATTGAAATAATATGTACATTGTCTTTTACTTGGACCACTCATTTTGGGGCAAAATGTTAAAAAAATAATATATCACAAAGCACAAAAAAACCAGCTGTATCAGTGCAGCGAAAGAAGACTCACATACAGGGCTGGCTCCAGGCACCAGTGGAGCAAGCACATGCCTGGGGCAGCACATGCTACGGAGCGGCATTCCGTCCATTCTTGGAATGGCAGAGACAGAGCGTGTTTTTGTTTTTGTTTTGTTTTACGGCAGTTCTGGGCAGCACAGAGAGAAGCCGGAGAGAAACCGCGAGGACAGAGAACGCCGGTGCCTGCAGCCCCGGAGTACTCTGTCCCCAGCAGGCGTGGGGCCTGGCTTCTCTCCCTTGCTGGACACTAGGCGGGCCCCGCGCCTGCCGGGCACAGAGAACACTGGCACCCACAGCCTGCAGTCCTAGAGTTCTCTGTCCCCGGCAGATGCAGGGCCACAGCTTCTCTCCGGCTTACGCCGTGGCCCCACGCCTGCCTGGGACCAAGAACACCGGCATCTGCAGCTTCGGAGTTCTCTGTCCCGGCAGACGCGGGGCCATGGCTTCTCTCCCTTGCTGGGCACTAGGCGGGAGCACATGAATGCCGTCTCTCAGAGCACACATATCCATTCCTTCGGTTAAGAGTCTTTATGTATTCCACTTCTATTTAGTGTGGTGTTTTAGCTTTCTGTACAGGAAAAGGGAGCTGATTTTGTATAAGTAATAAATTGTTCCCAAGCCTGAATATACTTGGCCTATCTGATTTTTCTTGTGTGAGAGAATTTTTCCATGACTAGAGACCTCCCAGAATTTATTAAACCTTTTATTTGTGGCTGGAAATTATAATGAATCCTGTTAATTTGTGAAGGAACTCATGATGTTGCCAGGCAGGATTGTGATTCTTGCACAAATGCATGGAGAAGCAATGTCCTAAAATTATACAAATGACAGTAATTAATTAACCCTTTTGCTTCTGCTGACTGAGCAAAGTACACCTAGTACAATGACCCCTCCCCTATGCCAAGATGCAATACAAATGGGTGTGTAGTCGTGACATCCTGTTCAAAGCAATGGGACATCAATAAGATTTAGAAGCATGGATGCTGGTGCGAAGACCCAGCAGTGAAGATGTTAAAACAACAATGATCAGGCTGGTGCAGCAGAAATGGCAATCGTTAAATGTGTCAGGATTTTGAAGCCAGACTCTGACTTTAGGCATTTTTGCAACAAGTATGGAAAGGAAGAGAGAGAAATTGAATCTGCCTTAAAAGAAAAACAGTTTTCAAACTTTGCAGACCAAAAAATATGAGTCATTCAAACAAATCACTAAAAATACTCCTACGGTTTCCTCATGGTGTACTCTTTGAATACATGCGGTTTGTAGTGGCTTATCAATAGAGCTACATACATCAAGATAGACCAATCAGTGGATCCCTGGAACCTGAGTGAAATAATACTATTAATCATAAGTGTCAAAAGGAGTTTGATCATTTGGATTCCTGAGCATTGCTTGATGGGCTAATGAAATGTTAATTCTATTGTGTTTCCTCTTTCTCTGTGTATTTTAGACAAATTTTGAGTCATTAGTGGACTGCCTGCTGTAGAGATCTCTGGGCTTTCCACAATCTGGCTGTCACTGGAGAGGAGGTCTGCATCAAATCACAACAAAGGAGAAAAAAAATCTCTTGAGTGCTGTCACCTTCCTTAAAAATATGGCAAAGATATTCAGATTTTTTTTTAAGAAAGAATGTATTTCCAAAAGTCAGCAACTTTTTCCAGCATGAAATATTTTACCACTATAACGGTAGCTTTCTTTTGTCTCCCTGTGTGACCAATCATGTTGTTTTGCACACTGTAATATGTTGGACTGCAGTAATCAGCTCCATGTTATGGTCAGTATCCGTTCTGAGCACTTTTGATGTACAGTGCTTTCAAACTAAATTCTGAGGGTTGGACTTTCCAAAGTAAACTTGGAGCTGTGGGTCTGGAAGGAATGAAAAAGTAACTGTGGTATCTCCCCGCCCTCTCTCCTGGGCTACATTTAAAAAAAAAAAAAAAAGAATACCTAATAGCCTTGAGCTCAGCAGTGCAGCTGGACTCTAGCCGGATGTTTGGATTACGTCTCTGCTGTGGTGAAATCTGCCGGCTTCTGCCTCAGAGATATTGCCAATGTCATGTCTGCACCTGTTTTTCGTGAATGTAGAGGTCTCTTTGTGCCTTTGTTTCATCCCGTTGAAACTGTTATATGCTCCCTTTGCTTGTCTTGCTGCATGCAAAATTAAAGACTGCGCAGGTACCAAACTCTGTTGCTAGGATTCTCTCTGGCATCAGATGGAGTGTGTACCTTATTCAGTTATTTGCACTTGTGGCCAGCCGGTAGTTTCAAGATATTTTTCTTGAAATACAAAGACCATGTAGAAGCTCACTGATCTGGTCGCACCTTGCCATAAAGTACCATCTAAAACAATTTTATGTTGGCCTGCTCCCCTTGCGAGAATTTATTGCACCCTTTGCCAACATGAAATGCCTTACGGGAGTCCAAGCCACAATCCATTTTAAACCCAAAAAACTTCAATTTAAAATCTAGTTAAGCTTGCTCAGTGACAATGTACCTATCACACCATTTGTGAAATCCAAGTACTTAAAAGCAAGGAAATGAAAAATTAAGGGCATCATAAATCCTACACTACCTCTATGATAAACATAAACACATGGGGCTGGATTTTCAGCTGTGCTGTATTTGGAATCAGTGCTGCTGAGCAGAGCAGGAGGGAAAGGTGGCTCTGAGCCACCTCTCTGTTCCTCTGATCCTGGGCCAGCCAGGGGCCGAATTGGCTGCCTGTGTAATTTAGAGTAGCCTAAGGGATGTTTTTTAAACTATGCTGGTTGTAATGATGCCACAGGGATTGCTGCACCAGCCCAGGATCAGTGGCATACCGTACATTCCTTCCCTTCTGTCCCCAACCTGACATGCCCCCTTGTGAGTGGGAATCCTTGACTGTATCTTTATGGTAACCCTATGCCTGCTTAGTGCTTTAAGGGAGCACAAAGCAACATTAGTTAGGGGCCAGGATCTCGCCCATTATTACCAAGTTATGTATTTCAGCAACACACTAATCTTATTTCTGACTCAGAGATGTTTTATTATCTTGATTTCAAGCTCAAATAAACAGTTAATTATAAATACAGATTTATTTTGATAAACTATTTGTTGCTTTTGGAGAGAATATATATGTAGATGAATTGCAAAAGTGCATAATTGCTGATTTATGGCACAAGGATGTTTATTTGCAGCTGGGACTGCTTATGTGTCACTTATGTAAATTTATATAATTGTTACTTTTTCAGAAACATTTTTGTGTTGTGATTATATTTTGATAGAGTTGAAAGAATAAGAATTTTGGGTCAGAGTATAGGTTGTGTACATGGAATATGGATTTCTTTGTATTGGTTAGAATAATATGTTTATGGCAACGTTATCATTTAGCAACTTTAGCTGTTTTTTAAAATAGTCTCTGATTTTGAATTTTCCAATTCTATTAAGACGTTTTTGATTTTTAATCACTTTGAAGGTTAAAGGCTTGTTTGTTTAAGGTGAAGGGCTTGCTACTTACAACTGCAAGAGTCCTCCCTGAACTGAAAAGATTAGACCTTTATGGGAGGAGGGGCAGATTATTCCACATCCACCTAGTGTGGCGTTTCTTGGACCTTACTCTGAAGCACCTGGGGCAGGATACTGGACGAGATGGACCCTGGATAGGGTTACCAACTGTCTAATCGCACTAACCCAAACACTCTTGTCCTGTCCCCTGCCCCACCTCTTCCGTGAGGCCATGCCCATACCCTGCCCCTTCTCCAAGGCCACACCCCCTTGAACTGTCCCACCTCCCCCGTCACTCGCTCTCCCCACCCTCACTCACTTTCACCGGGCTGGGCAGAGTGCTTGGGGTGCAGAAGGAGGGGTGGGCTCTGGGCTGGGGGGTGAGGTTGAGGGGTTTGGAGTGCAGGAGGAAGTTCCGGGCTGAGCCTGGGGCAGGAGGTTGGGATGTGGGAGGGGGCGAAGGATGCAGGCTCTCAAAGGGAGTTTGGGTGTGAGAGGGGGCTCAGGATTGGGGCAGGGAGTTAGAGTGCAGGACAGGGTTTGGGGTGTGGGCTCTGGTTGGGCAGCACTTACCTCGGGCAGCTCCTTGGGTGGCTCCTAGGCTCAGGGGTGGCCAGGTGGCTCTGAGAGCTGCCCCTGACTGCAGGCACCACCCCTGCTGCTCCCATTGACCGTGGTTTCTGGCCAATGGGAGCTGCGGAGTCAGCGCTCTGGGTTGGGGCAGCATGCAGAGACCCCCTGGCTATCCCTGTGCCTAGGAGCCAGACATGCTGGCTGCTTCCAGGAGCCACCCAGAGCCAGGGCAGGTCAGGAGCCTGCCTCAGCCCTGCTGCGCTGCTGGACCAGGGGTTGGCACCACCATGTTGCGCGACAGACACTTGACAAAATTACTGTACTTAGTGATGGACATTGGGAGGTGGGTATGTCATTCAGTCATTCAATTTTTTGAACAATTACCACAGACTGCAAAATTTTTACCCTGGACACTTGTGTCCATGTACAGACACATTGCTGACCCCGTGCCGGACTTTTAGCATCCTAAAATCTCCTGGATTGGCTTCAGTAGCCTCCAGGAGATCAAGCCCGATTCCAGGAGACTCCCGTCTAATCCGTTGGCAACCCTAACCCTTGACCTGATCTACTATGTTCCTGGGAAGATCCCAGGTTCTGTGGTGACCCAAATTGGTGACCTGTAAAGGAACTTTAACTCCTGACAACCTCAGACTGCTGCAGGGAGTTTCCTCTTATCATGCCTATATAATACGCTGGCTAAATGATGCTGATCATTTTTGCCTGTACTCCCTGGTTCACATATAGGCTAAGAGCCTGTTTAACTTAACTGGTTGGGGCTTGTGCTTTTGGAGCTGAATAGAGCTGGTCAAAAAAGGGGCACATTTTTAATGACAAATGTGTTCCTCTTTTTCCTCAAAAATCTAATTTTGACATTTTTCTAACACCTCTAGTGGTGAAAGCCATAGTTCTTAATGGGTTGTTATATATGCATCTACTACAACTGTTAAAAAAAACCAAACCCCAAACAAAGAAAAATCACCTGTATACTACATACCCTTTCTGAAATAAAACAATACAGTGGTTGCATAAGAAGAGTCTGTATCTTTCTGAAAATGCACTTGCATACACCCACATTTTGTAAGTTATGAGTGCTTTACCATGCAGTCTTCCCGTTCCCTTAGCTTTTAGAGCTGGAAATTATTAAACAATTTTGGAAAAAAAGTTCTCATTTTAGAACAATTTTAAATGTCATTAAATTTTCAAAATTAAAACTGTTGATCAGCTCTAGTTTTTTTCTTTAAATAGCACTTCCAAGAGTGTTTTGTCTATTTAAAAAAAGAGAGAGACACCACCAGAACAGCTTTTTCCACACTCCTTTGTAAAATGCCTAATGACTGAAACCAGGTCTCCTGTGGAATCCTGTCTCATTCAATCCACACCTCACAAAGTATCCGTACTTGATGCATAGCCAACTGATCTATGAACACATATGTAGTACAGCTTGCCTTTACCCTGAACAACGGAAAAAATGCTAAAAAACCAACAAACAAAACCACGTTAGTGTTAGACAGGGTGCTAGATCTCTGGTTTCACAGCCAGAGCTAAACCCACTTGGCCACAGTGAATGATCTCAGTCAAGACAATAAATATCTTTGTGCCTTACTTACTCCTGAAAAAGGGAGATAATAATGCACCTTCCTAATGCTTTTTACCAGCAGATCGCAAATTGCTTTATATAAAGACAGGTATGCATTAGTCTGACTTTACAGCTGGTCTAAGAACAGAAATTTGAAGCAGATTTAGTGACAGATGAAGGAGTCTGGTGCATCAGCAGTGGTTCTGTGACACCAGTGTTCTGTTTCAGTTCTGGCACACCCGTTCTCTATACTGTTGGCAAATCACTTAAACACTCTCTGGGTCCTGTCCACTGTTACCTTATATCAGTGGTTCTCAAGCTTTTGTACTGGTGACCCCTTTCACATAGCAAGCCTCTGAGTGCGACCTCCCCTTATAAATTAAAAATGTGTTTTTATATATTTAACACCATTATAAATGCTGGAGGCAAAGCAGGGTTTGGGGTGGAGGCTGGCAGCTCAGGATCCCCTATTTAATAATCTCATGACCCCCTGAGGGGTCCCGACCCCCAGTTTGAGCACTCCTGCCTTATATCTTGTATTATTATTGATACTAGTGTAAAATGCTGCCAAATGCCATTTCAGATACCCCACCCACTTTTTTTTTTTCAGTATAGGTGGTAGCACTACAAATTAAGGTTGCCCAACACTTCTCATTATAAGATCCTGCTTTCAGCTGCATACAACTTTTCCAAACAGTAACCATTTGGACTGAAATTTTCCAGGTGGGTATCTGCTTCAGACTCAATTTTTTAAAAAGAACAATTAAAATGGTTCAACCATTTCAGAGAATAAGATTAGGGAGAAAGATGTTTTGCCAAAGTTTAAAATAAAATGCAGCAGTTTGTTGAGAAGCCCTTGCACTCCGTGCTTTAGAACAGGGACAGGAAATTTGGTAGAGGGATAGCCTTTATGTCAGATGTGCTTTTTGCAATTCCCATGAAAAATGGCTTACATTTGGCCAAGTTTTAAGCCTTTGAAAAAAATTTGTTTGGCCATGCGCAGTAGATACTTGTTAAAGTTTCACAGCTAAATTCTCTAAAAATTCTGTCTGCACTGAGTATACTTCAGCCCCTCACAACTCCTATGTCTGATGGGACTATGCGTGCACCATCCCACTGAGAAACTGAGCATGCTCCAACCCAGTGCTCCTGGGGCTGGGCAGATCTTTGCCTATAAGTGCAGGTCCCTGCTGCTGTGGGCCAGAGTGGGGCCAGATAGTGGAATTGAGAGCCTAGAGACTGCCTCCCCTATGCTCTCAATGACCTCCTTACTGGCACCCAGGCATCAAGGAGGAGGAAGCTGCCTGACTTGAATGCAGACGGGATAAAAACCAGACTTGGGGGTGGGAGTGTGAGGGAGTGAATTGTGAGTCTGATTTGCGGAGAGATGGGCCTGGGAGGAAGTGGGAAGGGAAGAGGACAAACTGGGACTGGCCAGACAAGGAGACTGGGGCTGTGAGCCAGTGGGAGGAATAGGGGTTGGATCTTTGGGACTGGGAGCTGAGGGTGGAGGAGTGGAAAACAGATTGGACAAGGAGCTGGGAGGGTGGAAATCATAGAATCATAGGACTGGAAGAGACCTCGAGAGGTCATCTAGTCTAGTCCCCTGCACTCATGGCAGGACTAAGTATTTTCTAGACCGTTCCTGACAGATGTTTGTCTAATCTCCTCTTTAAAATCTCCAGTGATGGAGATTTTACAACCTCACTAGGCGATTTATTCCAGTGCTTAACTACCCTGACAGTTAGGAAGTTTTTCCTAATGTCCAACCTAAACTGCCCTTGCTGCAATTTAAGCCCGTTGCTTCTTGTCCTGTCCTCAGAGGTTAAGAAGGACAATTCTTCTCCCTCCTCCTTGTAACAAGCTTTTATGTACTTGAAAACTGTTATCGTGTCCCCTCTTAGTCTTCCCTTCTCCAGACTAAACAAATCCAATTTTTTCAATCTTCCCTCATAGGTCATGTTTTCTAGACCTTTAATCATTTTTGTTGCTCTTATCTGAATTTTCTCCAATTTATTCACATCTTTCCTGAAATGTGGGGCCCAGAACTGGACACAATTCTGCAGTTGAGGCCTAATCAGTGCAGAGTAGAGCGGAAGCATTACTACTTGTGTCTTGCTTACAACACTCTTATACATCCGAGAATTATGTTTGCTTTTTCTTTTGCAACAGTGTTACACTGTTGACTCATATTTAGCTTGTGGTCCACTATGATCCCCAGATCCCTTTCCTCAGTACTCCTTCCTAGAAAGTCATTCCCCATTTTGTATGTGTGCAACTGATTGTTCCTTCCTTAATGGAGTACTTTGCATTTCATCCTATTTACTTCAGACCATTTCTCCAGTTTGTTCAGATCAGTTTGAATTTTAATCCTATCCTCCAAAGCACCTGCAACCCCTCCCAGCTTGGGATCATCCACAAACTTTATAAGTGTACTCTCTATGCCATTATCTAAATCACTGATGGAGATATTGAATGGAACTGGACAGCTGATCCCTGCGGGACCCCACTCTTTATGCCCTTCCAGCATGACTGTGAACTACGGATATCTACTCTTTGGGAATGATTTTCCAACCGGTTTTGCACCCACCTTACAGTAGCTCCATCTAGGTTGTATTTCCCTAGTTTGTTTATGAGAAGGTGATATGAGACAGTATCAAAAGCTTTACTAAAGTCAAGATATACCATGTCTACTGCTTCTCCCCTATCCACAAGGCTTGTTACCCTATCAAAGAAAGCTATTGGGTTGGTTTGACACGATTTGTTGTTAAGTCCATGCTTACTTATCACCTTACTATCTTCTAGATGTTTGCAAATTGATTGCTTAATTATTTGCTCCATTGTCTTTTCAGGTACAGAAGTTAAGCTGACTGGTCTCTAATTCCCTGCAGCACCCCCAGGTTTTATGCCCCACTCCCCAGCCACTGCGAGCAAAAACCTGGGGATGTATCCCATGTCTATGCCCTCGCCCAGCCTCCGCCAGCACTCTACTCCCCGACCCCTCACCTCACCTGGGGCTTGGGTCCCAGCCACCGGCCCCACTCCCTGGCCACAGGCTCTGCTCCTGGGGCCCCATGCCCGGCCCCACAGTCGGGGCTCTGCTCTTAGCCCCATGCCCGCTCCCAGCTGTGGCATTGGCTCCCTTACCCCTGTCCAGGTGCCCCCTTCCTGGAGACACAGCCCTACTCTCAGCCTCAGTGGGGGGAGGGGAGAACAGACAGGAGTAAGGGGGCTGGTTTTCAGCACCACCCACTACTAAAAATGTTTCAGTGCCACTGATACGAGATTATTGATCTGGTCTGCAGCTGTATTCTCTGCAGTCTGAAAGAGCAGAAAAATGATTGATGTATGGGTAGATTTTGCATTGCTGGCATGGACCCCTCCTTGATACCTTCTCTCCTCCTTTTCCATCATCTTCTTATGAATAAATCCTCTTGCTGTGGGAAGCTCCATGGAATTCTGCCACCAGAGCGAAATGAGGGAAGAGAGACCATATCAATGAAAACAGTCTGGCTGAAATCTGAACCCCCTGGAAGTCAACAGCAAAACTCTTACTGACTTCAATGGGGACAGGCTCTCTGCCTCTGATTTTAATAGTGCTTGGATGGGAACACATAATAGTCTTGATCCTGATTCCACTCAGCTGAGGGTACTCAACATCTAGTAGGATCAGGACCTGAAACTTACTTCTAATAGTAGAGGGGAAAACTGACCCAGAATATTTCAGAGAGAAAAACCTTTTCAGTGACATATTCAGCTAACAAGGTGTGTTAAACTCATGGGTCATACTTTGAAAGCTGGAGAGTTCGGAAGTGGGAAGCTCTCTAAATTCACAAGAAAGATGAAAAAGGAAAGAGACACAGGAACAAGGGGAAAGGACAACAAGAAGCAGTTTTTTCCTAACCCTATGTGACCAAACTAGGCTCAGAAAGTTGCATCCTGTCACAGTGAAAGAAAGAGTTGAAGAGGTGGTTGCAGTTACATTAGTCAAGAGAGTAAAGCTTTACAAAGTGGGAACAATAATGAAAAGCCCTGTGTTAAGGGTTTGTAAAGCTTCTTGTGAGCTTGTGTTCAGTTGTGTACCATCCTCCTGTCTTTAAAGCATCAAATCCTGTTGTCTGTTGGAGTTTTTCTGCAGCACTGCTTATGGGTTTAAGCTTTGAAGAAAAGAATTAAATGGAAATTTAGTATCTGCTTATGCAGAAGTGGGTATGTGCTGCCTGGCATTTCTCTTATGTTATAATCATTGTAATAAACAGTATCTTGGAGAAAGCCACAAAACCATGGGGACCACGAATGTCACTTGTATGCTGTATGAGACACATTGGGTGGCCTATGTTAATTTATATATAAATCTTTTGGGGCAGTCCAAGGGAAGAAGTTGATCTTGTTTTTGTTTTAATCAACTAATCAGAGGGCATTATCTCACCAACAGGAAGGAAATCTTCCACCCAAAATTATTGTTAGGGACCAATGAAAGCAGCCAACCCCAACTGTTGCTATGTATTGTCCATAAAAATTACATTGACTGTCCCCATTTCCAGCAATAACTTTCCCACTATTAGCAAATTCAGAGTCAAATTTAGATACAAAATGATCAGTTTTGATCATTTGAGATTTCAGACTGAAGCAGTTTTGAATTCTGTTGTGAACACTTTCAACTGGTGAATTATATAACTTTGAGCTATAACTTTCAGTTGAAGCTTGAATTATGAATACAAAACTTAACACACATAGAAGAGGCTTGTACAGTAACTCCTCACTTAACGCCATCCCGGTTAACATTTCGTTGTTACGTCCTGATCTATTAGAGAACATGCTATTTTAAAGTTGTGTAATGTTTGCTTATAACATTGTTTGGCCGTGGGGGCAGCCCCCGTATCAGCTCCCCTCTACCTTCCTGCCTCCCGCCTGCCAGTGGCCCCGCAGATCAGCATCTCCCTGGTCCCTCCCCACACCTCCCACCTGCAGCAATCAGCTGTTTTATGACATTCAGGAGGCTGGGAGGAGGGCGGAGGAGGGAGGACATGGTGCGCTCAGAATGGAGGGGATGGAGTGGGGAGGATGGGGCGGGAGTGGGGCTGTGGGGGAGGAGTGAAATGGGGGCGGGCCTGGGGCAGAGCCGGGGGTTGAGCAACCCCCCCGGTGCTTTGGACAGCAAGAGGAGCAGCCAGACGATACACCCTCTTTCAGCCTCTGACTCCACCACCTCAACCAAGCTTCATAATCGTCATAGTTTAGTGCAGTTTTAAATTGTTTGTTTAAAACTTCTACTGTATAAGTATATAATGTCTTCTGTCTGGCGTAAAAAATTTCCCTGGAACCTAACCCACCCTCGCATTTGCATTAATTCTTATGGGGAAATTGGATTCGCTTAACATCGTTTCACTTAAAGTTGCATTTTTCAAGAACATGTCTAGGACGTTATGCTAGGAGTTATTATACCTGTACCTTGTGTTTCAAATTGAGTTATGGCCTAGAGCATTACCTGTTTGAATTTGCACAATTCTCTTACATGAAATAGAAGGTACATTTATTTGAACTGAGAGTGAGAGTCCCAGCTCAGGTAGACATACCTGTGCTAGTGTTGCTTCAGTTAACGCCTATAACTAGCAGTGTGTCTGCAGCAGCACAGTCATTCAGGCAGGACTGGTCTTGGGGTGGCCAGCCTCATCCACTGCAGACACGCTGCTATTTCTTAGGTGCTACCTAGAGCTGAGCTAGTGTGGGGATGTTTCTATGAACTGGGGATCACAACTTTCAGCTCACATGTAGATGTACCTAGAAGCAGAAAGTCTCAGGTGGCTGGTTTTCAAGCCTCTCACCTCTTGGTCACTGGTTTTAATCTAGTACAGATTGGCAGTGACTAAAAATAACCATCATTGCTTGATTAATGTCTGTAAAGTGCTTTGAGAATGGAGCACTATATAAGTTCCAACCATTAATACACCTCTATCCCAATATAATGCTGTCCTCGGGGGCCAAAAAATCTTACCGTGTTATAGGTGAAACCGCGTTATATTGAACGTACTTTGATCCACCGGAGTGTGCAGCCCCCCCCACCCCCGAGCACTGCTTTACCGCGTTATATCCGAATTCGTGTTATATCGGGTCGCGTTATATCAGGGTAGAGGTGTAATAAGTCTTTATTCACATGTGATGTTCATTGAATGGCTTCCGTGAAATGAAGTGGTGGTCTCACCGCAGACAAGTCTCCATAGCACAAAGCCCATTATCACAAATAGTTCTGTTGTTGTCACTCTCAATAGAAAGGCCAAGGGATGGGGACCTGTCCACTGGAAGTGATTCCTCATTAGTACAGGTCCACACATGAGTATGCCTATAACACAGTGAGCTGGCTCCTTAAAGACAAGGTGCTTCCAGACATTAATGGGGCTGTGGGCTCTTTCAGACCTGACTGTGACAGGTCACATGACTGAGGATCGTGTAACAGCAGGACTATAGAAGTCGCTCAGAGGTTCAGTTGCTAGCTACAAGATGTGCTGTGGTTGGAGGGTTTCTAACTAACTGAAACAGTGAGATGCTTTCTATTCCTTTTGGTGCTGCTGAAGTAATAGGGCAAGCTCTGGTATTGGACTTTGATTTACCTTCATAAGATCAAGAGACAGCAGCTTAATGCCAGACTTCTTAAATGCATGACCAAGTGTGAAAAGCATGGAGAAATAAGCACATCAGATCACACTGGGCATGCTATATTTGTGTATTTAATACCTTCTTCTGACTATCTTGTTAGTGTTGCAAGGAATATTGATGTCAATGGAGCTACACCAGTTTATGCTAGCAAGAAACTCTTCCATAACAAAAGCTCTTCTGAAAAGTACAAGGGATGTTAATTCCACATAAATCATAGAAAACAAATTATGCTACAAATGTAAATCTCTACAGCTACCCAAAAGGACAACAGTGCTCATTAACATGTGGCATAAATATCTGCACTGAGCAGATTAAGCACTACTGGTCACAAGAAAGCTGTCTAATATAAGGAATAGTTTCTTTATTGTAATGAATGTTAATTATTTTACTAGGTTTTTTTCTGCATTTCCCATTTTGGCTATTAGTAAACTACCATAACAAAATTTTTAAGTGGAACAAAAGAACAGTGAGAAAGATCCAAGTTATGGACCACAAAGTACTGTATTTTTCTTAGTCTTTTGAGGGAGGGTATTGAATGTAAAATCTATCAAAGAGCTTAAGATAGCCCTGCAGGAATAATGAGGCAGGGATGCGTAAAATGCTGCCAATTACCAAAGTACCTCTATTCTAACTGTCCGGAGATCTCCTATTCCATACTTTGTCTTCCTTGAGCAGGGAGTTTACCAGTAGCAGGCACTTTATGTGAAATGAAAATAAACCTTCATTTCAGACTATGCTGAAACCATATAACCCACACGCTTGCAGTCCGAGGCAGATTGCACACAGGTCTCCAGAGCTTTCAGCCAAAAGCTCGCTAACTCACCCTGCCACTAAATTGTTTAGCACACTCATTTGAGAAGCACTGAGAAACATGTTTCCAGATCTTCTCTAGGCTTGGCCAACTTGATTCATATGCTCTAAACTAGGCTAATTGTCTATATGTGTCTAGTTCAGTGAAAATTCTGTTGTTAGGAAACAAGTCTAGCTGGATTGTTTTAAAAGTTACCTCAGATCCTGTAAACAACATATTTGTAGTTCAAACCAGAGGCTAAATTTTATTGATGTTTTAGATGCTTATTCCCTTATTCTCAACATACAAAGCAAACAAGATTTAAACAAGTAATCCACCTTGCTCACTTCAAGACCCCATTAGGTTAATGAAGTATTCTTAAAATAAACAGCTAGCTAATGTATTTGCTAATGAAGTATGATGATTGTATTGTCCTGAGGAAATGGCCTGCAAACAAGCAAGACAATAAATTTTTCTGTCAATGAAATAACATCAGCCTATTTCTTACAGGTTTTAGGACCCATTTTGACAATAAGTGAGTTGCTTTGAGAAACTATTTAGGTCGTGCCTACAGTGAGGGAAAATGGTATCTTACATTACTGGTTATACATGTTAGCTAGTCTAAGTAAATCCTTGAGCTCCGCCTCGGGTTTACCTTAACCAGCTAATGTGTTAAAATTACAACTTGCCTTGTCCATTACCTTTTTAGTATGCATCGTCAAAGACTTGCTTTAGTTTGGCAGTAAATGTTGATACCTTTCAGCTGCTGGTAATCATACAAGTCTCAACAGCCCAAGTTGTCATGTTATGCGATCAGTTCTTGTTGCCACGTTGTTGCCAACAATTTCCATTTGCTGTTAGAGAAGATTAAACCTGTATTGTGTATATTTAGGATGGTGGCATTAGAGGGGAGTAAGACAGCTTCTTTCCTTGCCATTCAGTTGTAAAGAATGCAGTTATATGCAGGCCCTGAGTTTTCATAACTGTGTGTATGGAATAACATCAGTAAAAAATCATGAATGAGTGGGGTAAATCTATGCAGATGCACATACCAATATGGCCAGTTAGGGATAGCATTGCCATGGTGCTTCAGGTAATATCTGGGTGCATAAAAGTAAATCAAACTTCAATGCACCTTAAAGCACCTTCAGAGCGCTGTGGCATGGAATTCTTGGCCTACCTGGAAATATCATCATTACCAAGCAGCAGTATCTATTCCCTTTACACTCCTGATATCTGTAAACTGCAACAATGAGAGGTAGGAGCAAACCAAGCTGTGAGACAAAGAGCTTAGAACTCAAGTTCCAGAACCATTTTTGCATTGTGGGGATAGCAAAGAGAAAATGAGGCAAATTCCTCCCTAATCAGTGGCAATACAGAAGACATATATAGTACATTAATAAGTAGGCTTTTAATACGATACATAATCTGTAGCATTTATAATCTTAATATGAATATAGGTCCAAAACCTAACAGCGTGAGCAGCACACACAGCTGTGCCTGCTATGATAAGAATCCTGTTACTGCTGTAAAGATGGACACATAGGGATAATCTTGCATGCTGGAGAGTGTTGGTTACTGCAGCTTTCTTCAGGAGAGACTTGCTTGCTGATATTAAGAGCTAGTTGCCTATATGTGTCTTGGGTTTCTGCTAAGGTCCACTCCTTTTCCTCAATCAAATCTGTCACTCCAGGGCTATAATAATGCTACCTTATACAGTGATTTTTCATCCATAGATGCAGAACTATGCTTTACAAAGTTTGAAAAGGATTATCCCCATTTTACAGATCAGATAACTGAGGTACAGAGGTTAAGTGACTTGCCCAATGTCCCACAGTCTCAGTGGCAGAGCTATAACTAGGACTCAGGGCCCCTGACTCCAAGTCCTGTGCTCTATTAAATAGTCCACAAAAGCCCTTAACTATCCATCCTTTTTCCTTGCACACCCAGAATTTATCCTGTAATGTGGAGTTTGTTTTTATAGATTTGCCTGACTGATACAGAGTTATGAAAACAACTTAAGACTCTTCTCATGTAACAAATAAATGAATAAAAAGCAGCTTCGCAATGGATGTTGAGGGTGTTGTGGTGTAATTGGCAAACACTGGCACATATTTTGGGACAGCCCTTTCTTATAGCTTCTGGTATAAAGTGCACAGACAGGACAGGAAAGTTTATATATAAAATACTCATCCCCAGGTATGATTTTTTGCAATTCACTAGCACCTGCAGGAAAAAATAAACCAATGGTCGAAGCAGCAAAGAAGTGTGTAATGCTGATGTGTTTATAACCTGGGGGCCTGATCCCTCAAGATTATGAGCATCTTCTCTAGAATGGGCTGATGCCTTCAGCTCCCCTGACTTCTAATAGAAGTAGAATGTGCTCAGTAGCACCTTTCAGGATTGGAACTTAAAGCATCAGCATTTAAAGATGATAAAATCTCAAGAAAGCTTGTAAATGAGAAGGATATATCAAACCTGAGAGAGAGAATGGAGGGAAAAAGGAAGGAAGGACTCCTATGGATGCTTCTTTAGATAATATACTACTTTGAACTGAAGGTCTGTTTAGAGTCTACTGTGATGTCTTAGATAAATGTCTACAGTATTTTTAAAATTTTATATCCCACATATAGTGACTTAAAGAACCAAGTATTCAAACAGAATAAATTGACCCTGTAAAATGTCTGACATTTTACACACATAAGAATGACCGTATTGGGTCAGATCAATGGTCCATCTAGCCCAGGATCTTGTCTTCCAACAGTGGCCAATGTCAGATGGTTGAGAGGGAGTGAATAGGCAATCATCGAGTGATCCATCCCTTGTTAACCACTGCCAGCTTCTGGCAGTTGAAGGTGTAGGGGGACACAGAGCATGGGGTTACATCCCTGACCATCCTGGCTAATAGCCATCAATGGACCTAGCCTCCATGAATGTATCCAATTCTTTTTTGAACCCTGTTATAGTTCTGGCCTTCACAACATCCCCAGGCAATGAGTTCCACAGGTTAACTCTGTGTTGTGTGAAGAAGTACTTCCTTTTGTTTTTTTTAAACCTGTGGCCTATTAATTTATTGGGTGACCTCTGGTTCTTGTGCTTATGTGGAGGAGTAAATAACAATTCCTTATTCACTTTCTCCCCCATTTTATAGCCCTCTATCATGTCCCCCCTTAGTCATCTCCTTTCAAAGCTGAAAAATCCCAGTCTTTTAAATATCTCATTAAATAGAAGCTGTTCTGTACCCTTAATCATTTTTGTTGCCTTTCTTTGTAGTCTTTGTTGCCTTTCTTTCTTTTTCAATTCTAATATATCTTTTTTGAGATGGAACAATCATATCTACATGCGGTATTCAAGGTATGGGTGCACCATGGATTTATATAGTGGCATTGTGATATTTTCTGTCTTATTATCTATCCCTTTCCTAATGGTTCCTAACATTGTTAGCTTTTTTGACTGCTGCTGCACATTTCACAACAAACAAGTATTCGCATGTGCAAAAAAGGTAGCTCAACAATCAGAAACAATACGTCTGCCAGAGTGACCCAGTTGATGCATTCCACGCATAATGAGGGTGGACACACGCTTTAAAGCTGGAGGCATGAAAACATAAATTGAGAAACCCATGTTTGAAGATATAGCCTCTCTGTGTGTTCTAATAGATTTCCCCTCATGTAGGCCATTGTGGACCCCAGAGATGTGCAAAGTATTCGTAACAAATGTGGAAGAAACCACAGAATTTTCAGTTACATACACATTTCCTTTAGAACACATAAAAGTGGGTCAATCTCAATGGAAAATGTTGCTCTAGTCCAATTTTTTGAGTGAAAATGATCCCATTTGTTGGGAAAACAGGCTCATTTTAAAGCATGAGAGTAGGTTCAAAAACAAAACCCTCCTCACAATCAATGCACAAAGACTTCAACTAAACGACCACTTTAAAAATGTTAACTCATTCATTTGAAAATTTTTTTCTAGAGTTCAAAGCTGCTAGTCCAGAATATAGCTCTCATTAGAATTACAGGTGATGGGGAAAGGGAGATGCTTACAAAATTGTTTAAATGCAGAGCCATCCATGTTTTCCATAATATGACAAAATTACACACCCCAATAGAACAAAGGCAGCAAAAGTCTCCAACTCCAAAATGTCTTTCGTTTTAATGTCATTTTTCAAAGAAAACCTTATCTGTCCATTCCTCCCTCAAAAACGATGGTTTTTTTTTTTCAAGGCCATCTTATGAACCCCTGGAAATTGGGGTTTATAATAGAAACACCAGTGCAACCTGAGCTTTGGCAATGCTACAATTTAAATTATTTATGTGTAGCACTATGCTCATACCATGCACACATTTGTCCTTGTCAGTCACCAAGTGATCTATTAATCAAACAGGAACCCTGGGGTGTTCATTACAAAAGTAAGAACACTGAATTTCGATGGTATTTTTAGTGCTTTTGACAGACGTGGATTATTAAGTTGTCACTCCTTTCTGAAAAAAAGAATAAAATGCATTGTAATTTTAGTAAAAGCACACTAATAGTTAAATGAGAGGAACCTTAAACCCCTTACTAGTTCACTGACATGACAGGTTATTTTTTTCCTCTTTTCCCCGTCCAAGAACCCCTGCTGCTCTTCCCAGCATGCAGTGCTGTGTGACCCTTAACATCTGGCAGTGATTAATTGTCTTAGTGTCATAGCGATCACCTTGCTCTCTCTGATCCTCACTTACTTTGTTCTCCCTTTTTAAAGCCAGTGTGCTGGAACCTTTTCTTCCCACTTTTAAATCTGTCCAGTATCCTGGATACTGTGCATCTCTACTGTGATACAACTTGAAAGAAACTGAAGCAGTCAGTTATCTGGCCCTGAAAGTCTGGTCATGGATTCAGAGGGCTTTCTGTTCACTGATGGGGTGTGCTTGAAAAACAGCACTAACTAAAATGGCATAGATCTTGTTGAACTTGGTCCGGATCTCAGGTTTCATTGCAAGCAAACAATGCAATTAGAGGAAATACCATTTTCACCAGCAGCACAATGTATTGTATAGAAGGCTGTTGGAGGAAGCTTACCCTAGCTTAAGGCTCTGACATCTACTGACAAAAGCTGGGAAATAAAGGCAGTCTCTTTGTCCTTGGCTCACCCTGTTGTACCAAGCTCTTGCAGAAGGCTTAGAACAATATGGGCTATATTTTGCCCTTGGATATCCTCGTTTAACTCCCATTGACTTAACTGGGAGTTGCATAGGTATCAGAGGGCCTGTATATGCACTGAAGTACAGGGGTTATCTAGGGGAATAGCTAAAACTGGAGCAGCACTCATGAATTTCATTGCTTGAGTGACAGTCTTAATATTGTGGAAAATATTTGTACACAACTTCTGTGCTTCCAAAAATAAAAATAGAGAACTGAAAAAAAGGGGAAAAGGTCCCTCTGAATGTGAGTCAGAAGTCCTGGTTCTAGTCCAAAATCTGCCACTGACTCTGTGGGATCTTGAGCAAGTTGTAGAATCCTAGAACTGGAAGGGACCTCGAGAAGTCGTCTAGTCCAGTCCCCTGCATTCATGGAAGGACTAAGTATTATCTAAATCATCCCTGAGAAGTGTTTGTCTGCTCTTAAAAATCTCCAATGATGGAGATTCTACAGCCTCACTAGGGGTATGGCTACACTGACACTTCAAAGCACTGCTGTGGCAGTGCTGCCGCGGCAGCGCTTTGAAGTTTCGAGTGTGGTCGCAGTGCCAGCGCTGGGAGAGAGCTCTCCCAGCGCTGCACGTACTCCACGTCCTCTACGGGTGTAGCTTGCAGCACTGGGAGCCGCGCTCCCAGCGCTGCGGCACTGTTTACACTGAGGCTTTACAGTGCTGTATCTTGCAGCACTCAGGGTGTGTTTTTTTCACACCCCTGAGCGCGAAAGTTGCAGCGCTGTAAAGCGCCAGTGTAGCCATGGCCTAGGCAATTTATTCCAGTGCTTAACCACCCTGATAGGAAGTTTTCGTAAATCATTTTAATCTCTGTGCCTCAGTTTGCCAGAATGGAAAATAACTAGGCTACTTGCCTCCTAGGGGTATTGAGAGGCTTAATTAATTAATATTTGCACAGTGTTTAGCTGTACATGGATAGAAATACCAAATATTGTTAAAAACACTTTCCATGAAGATAGCTTGTTTTAACACACACAAGCACTATACAAACTGCCAAGCATGTGGGGAGTGGTATGAGAGAGAGGAGGGAGGAAGCCAAGTAGTCATCATAGAAGAAACCTGTGTCCTCTTCCCAGTTCTCAACAGATGTGAGCAAGTCACTTAAGGACTCTCTACTTCCATTGACCCACATGGAAAATGGGGATGAAACCACACCCCCATCTTGTAAATAACACCGAGAGCCTTAGAAGAAAGATCAAAATTAAACAATGGTTTTAAATCCTAGTTCAGTTGCAGAATATTACTACCTGTATATTTTAAGGCAAAGTATCCGAAAGGCAGTTCCTCCTTCGTTTACCTGTTGAATATTGAGTTCAGAGAGATGTGTTTTCTTGTGTGACAAACACTCCTTACAAATAGATTTCTCCGGTGTATTCTAGTTCTCCATATAGTTCGAATAACTATAGGGCCATTTATTTATTTATTTTCAAATTGAGCTAGTAAAGTGAAGTGTGTGGCCCATTCTGGTTGCCAAGCAACACTTTGTAACATGCGGCCTGCAATTTGCTCTTCCATTTGCTGATTCATACAAGGACTTGTTTGTTCATTTCCAGTCTAGTAACATTGGTTGCTGTATTTCAAGTGCCAGTATGGATCAAAGTATTTTTCCTAGAAAGATAAACATGTTAACTGGCAGATAGTGAATGACTAACATCAAACACAAGTTTCTTTGTAAAAAGGATTTGGCACGTCATCCATTGGCAATGCTATTCAAATGAATGCCACCTATACCTAGCAGATGTGCCACCAAGGAGATACCAGGTCCTTTCTGGAGTACCCCTTGCTCTGTAGATGTGACTCAATAAGGATAATAGCAGCTGCTCGGCTGCATAGACATCTGGGCCAAATTTTGCTTTCAATCATGTCAGTTAATCTGGAGTGCTCCATTGATTTCAGTGGACTTACTCTGCATTTGTATTAGTATAATTAATAGGAGAATTCCAATCAGTACAGTTCTATCTGCAAATGCCTTATTTAGGGCACATGGAGCAATTTTTCTCACCAGATTAGACTATATGTCAAATTATTTGCCTTCTCCTAAACCCAGGTGTATGGTTCAGTGAATATGTTGGGCCAAATTCTGTTGTGAATGACACCAGGTTTAAATCTATTAGGAAATTATTTAAACTGATTTTGTTCATGACAGAATAATATGTAAAACTTTATTTTAAAATCACACTTTATATGGTGTTCTGTCATCAAAATAATTGTTTTTGCTCTTAAGCTGTATGAATTTTTGACTGTGATAAAAGGTAAGGATGCGATTAAAACATAAACAGCACCCCTTTAAATGGCTTTTCAGTCTGTGGTACATTGTTTGGATCATACTGGGATTTCTTTTCTGCTAATAGGTTCATAGCTTGGCTTATTATGGAACAGTGCTCCCCACACTTGTAAAAGCTTGAATAAAAGCTGAAAATCATGAGTCGTTTGTAGCTAGCATACAATTCTTCTGGTCCAAACCTGGGATTTCTTGGACAAAGCTTTTTTTTAATGCGGAACACAGAAAAGTTTTCAAACTATATTTAGCACTTGTTTTTTCCCCTTGTTAACTTGTCATATCCTAGCTAGAAAATATATCTTACTGTAGACTTCAAATTAGACTTACTTCAGAGAGCTTGGTGAACTGGAGTGCACAGGCCCAAATGTGAGACACTGACATGCATATTCGTAAGGGTTACTCAATGCTAAATTAGAAATAGTATAATGGCATGGGGCATTGAGCTTCAGCTTGACAAGGCTGGCAGCACTCCTGACTCAGCTACAGTGCTCCAAGCCTTATACAAAAGTTCAGTAGCATTTAATAGAAAATCCTTGCTATAGAATTCTATTGAATAGTTCTCAAAGTGAACATTTTGTATTAATCCTATAGGATTTTGAGAGTAATACATTTTACAGTGCTTTTCCATAAGAAAAGCTAGCAGAGCTACTAAATAAGAACAAAAAGTGATTTTTTTTTAAAGTAGCACATTTGGTTCACTGTTATTTGTGGGATCATATTTTTATTTGAGCATCAGGGCTGGTTTAAATTATGCCTGGCTTTCTGACCCTAGAGGGCTGTTCCTGTAAGCAAGGATTGCCAGGGCATAGTGATGCCCTGGCTGTGCCTTCTTTCCCTTGGCCACATCCCCTGTACAGGATGGGGAAGGGAAGGAAAGCATCAAAAGGGGGTGGCATATGAGCAGCTCTGGCAGTCCTGTCCCACCAGAGGGCAGAGGCAGGGTAAGTCTTTGGAACTGAGATCTGCTGGCTGTAAGCTGGTTTGCACTATCCGCAATGTAAAGTAGGTCTCAAGGTAAAGGATTCTGCAGCTGGAACTTGGTTCACAGTTCTGTCAGTGATGCAGGAGGCAGATTAGAATCCAGCTCACTCTCCCACAGTTGTATTGGCTCTTCAGGGTTAACAGGATTAAATCTTACATTTTAAGATTTAGAAGCAGCTATATCCAATTGCACAGGCAGAACATATCATAATCAGAAGATGGCATTTTGATATAGAACAATGTGGCTTTAGAGTGAATACATGTCTATAATTTATTTTATTTTCCCCTAAAATGGGAAATGCTCTTAGTACATATTTAAAAAATCCCAACAACTTGGTTATTTGGTGTTTAAAGATTTTTCTTCTTTCACTTTTAATTATTTGGTTTCCATCAAGCTAGATAGATACATTAGTTGAGCGAAATTACTGAAATAGTATCAGTTCAGACACACAAATTGGTGTCTCAGTGACATATGTTAAGTGCTGCGTGCTGCTTAATCAAGTTATTTTCCAAAGTGCCTTAACATTGCTTTGACAGCTTGTCAATTGTTTTTCAGGAGTGGTGTGTGTGGTGCGCTGTACGGAGTGTACTGGCCTACCGTTGAGGTAATGTGAGTACAGGCAATTGTATTAAAATAATGGAAAGAAATTAAACTGTGTATGACAAGAATGTTCTTTAAAGCTTTTGAAGTGCTTGACATCCATTATGGGAATAAGGGAAACCAGCTGTATATTTCTACCCAAGACTTTTACAGCCATTCAGCACCGACTCCCAGGCAAATCCTCATTAATGTAGCTTCAGCTTTGCACTTCTCTGTTTGTCTTTGAGATTATCTAGAACTCTACTTTAAACACTTAATGTCAAATGATGGCTACCCAGAGCAGATGTGCTGAGGTCGAGGGACACATGGGAGGCAGTTACTGTGCTCCCTGACTGGAGGGAGTGGGTGAAGCACATAGTGCTGATAGGTGCTGAGTACTCAAGGAGTGTGTCTGGGAGGGGCAGAGGGCTGTCCTATATTGGAAAGCTGCAGGAGGCTGGAACCCCATCCAGACACCTCCCCCACTTTCTACACCTTAGCGAGCATGCTTCCTAGTACCCTGCCCCTGCCCTACACAGGTCTGCAGCCATCAGCACTGCTTATGTGGGGCACCTCCTCCATTGTGTGGGAGTTTGGAACAGGGGAGGCAGCTAATGTGTGGAGCAGCTGCTGCTGCTATCTAAGGAGCTGAGTGTGGCTGTAAGGATCCAAGGTCATGCTCCATTTTGGAAAGCAGGGCTTTGGAGTGCAGGGAGGTGCAGGCTGTAGACAATACTAAGTTCTGGCTCTGTAGTATTAGTTAAATCATGTTTAAATTAAACAATGTAGCTGTTAAATATAAGCTCTCCATGCCTTAATAAGAACCACAGCCCAGCTGAGGCTTTTGATGTTGGGAAGTAGAAGTATCTGTTACGTCCCTCCCTCTTTTGAGCAGGGATGGAAAGGACTTTAAATATGTCTGGGAGAGAGCTGGATTCTTCACTCCCCTCCTTAGCAAACCCTGGCATCTAGATATGGATGCAAAATTGTATTTTTAAAATAAGTATCAAGGGCCAGTCATGTGGCCCCAAAGCCATTGGCTCATCCCCTGCCAACAGTCAATTCCTTTCAGAATAAAAATGAGAGTGGGTTGGAAAACAAGATTTCCATCCTATGGGGAATTTAGACATACTGACATTTTATTTCATCTCAAATTGAAATTTTCACGGAACCAAAAGTTCTGAAAAATTCTGATTCAAAAGGATCAAAACACTTTTTTTTTTGACATTTTCAATGGAAACAAAATGTTTTACTCATTTCAAAAAGAAAATGTGAATTTGAAATTAAACAATTCATTTTGAATTGATACTTTTCACCTTCCAATGTCATTGTGAGGTCAATATCAGTTTGAAATGTTTTGTTTTGAAATGTTGCTTTTGAAATTTTTTGTCAAAATTGCCATTTTCCTAAAGAAACTTCTTGTTGATAATTTTCAACCAGCTATTGTAAAACTCCACATTGAGGAGGTGCTACATACACTGATTCCTGAAAGGTGCCAAGCTCAGCCTTGGTGCACTGTGAATGGGAACAAATTCCAGGAACATCCACCAAAAATGCTTTGCTCATCCTCTGGAGTTCAAGTCCGATGAAGGACTGCAAGAACATGCCCGTTGACCATGATGGTGCTGGAGACAAAGAGGTCATAAGTAGTGTGGGGCAGGAAACAGTTTTCCCATCCCATGAGTTATTTTTGAAGAAAATTTCCCATCCTGAAAAGACCATCTGGAAAATGTTCACAAACCAAAATACAGAAAAAAATCAGATTGAGGTCAACTGAAATAATTTTTATTTTAAATTGGACCTGTTTATTACGGTTTTTATATATACAACATGAAAGTAAGTTTGAACAAATAAACAAAAAAGGGTGCTTTTTGTTTCAAAAATGTCAAATGGGACATTTTGACAATTTTGATTTTTTTTCCAAAAATTTTTCATAACAGGAAATTTGTCAAAACCAATTTTTTTTCCTGCAAACAATTTTGGTTTTGATGAATCAGCATTTTCCAACAAAAAGGCTTATTATATAATTATCAGTACTTTGAATGTAGCTGGCATTAGATAGCAAGTCAATGCAGAACTCGGAACACGGCTAATATATGCTCCTATTCAGCTGTCCCATTTTACAATGGACATTTTATGAAGCTTTTAAAAATAATAGGTGTTAATTGTAAAATGTAATGAGAAAAATTGATGTAAATGGGGACTTTTATCTCCCCCCCACCAGCTCCTTGTTAGCCTTACTCTGTATAATAGCTCAAATGCCCAAAAGATAATTGAAAGCCAATTAATTCATAGTCACTGAATTGAATAATTACCATTCCAGGAAGCTTGATTCTCAACTGAAAATCAAGAAGATACAATTTAGAAGGGTAAGAGGGCCCATATATTCAAAGCTTCAGTATGTTGCAGGTTGGCAGCATGAACTCCATGAATCGTATTCTGATCCCATTTACACTAGTGTAAATCCGGAGTAACTCCACTCACTTTAAAGGAGTTACTCCAGATGGACCCTGACTGAGATTAAAATTTGGCCCTTAGTCTTCACCATTAATAAATATTGTAGCTTAATTCAAAAGAGAGCATTTTTCAGGTATCTAAAAGGGTTTCATCAGGCGGAGGGAGAAAACTTGTTCACCTTAGCCTCCAATGATAGAACAAGAAGCAATGGGCTTAAACTGCAGCAAGGGAGATTTAGGTTGGACATTAGGAAAAAGTTCCTAACTGTCAGGGTAGTTAAACACTGGAATAGATTGCCTAGGGAAGTTGTGGAATCTCCATCTCTGGAGATATTTAAGAGTAGGTTAGATAAATGTCTATCGGGGATGGTCTAGACAGTATTTGGTCCTGCCATAAGGGCAGGGGACTGGACTCGATGACCTCTCGAGGTCCCTTCCAGTCCTAGAATCTATGAATCTATGAATTTACTGTGGTGACAGTTTGTGTTCAGTTGGCTCTGATATATATCTTCCTCGAACACTTTAAGCCCTGTGTATTTGCCAAATATCTCTTCTAGTTCAGCTTATGTTGTTTGTTTTATGGCAGCAAGGTAGCAATGGGTCCAGTTCATGTTCTAAGTGCTTGAAGGAAATTCCTTTGATGACAAATAGGGGTTTCATACATGGACCATTTACAGAACTGGGCCCATACTTTGTAGGCTCTAGACAACAACATTGACTTGACAGATGACCAGTGCAGAACAGTATATCCCTTAATTTTTTAGGTAGGCAAGGCATCTCAGATCTCTGTGATATACTATCAAGGAAGCTGTGCTGTATCAACTTGCAAGGATAGTGTTTCAGAATGTACCCAGTATACAAACTTCCTTAGATGCTGGCTAAGTTAGGTATGTGATCTTGCTGGCACAGTGAGAAAACCCTATGATGTTGTCTCTTGGCATTTTTAGAAATCATGATGATTCATGTACAGACAGACAGTTTATATTCCTTCCATACCTTTACCAGCAAGTGAAGAAAAACTTCTGTCCCTCGGCAAGTGTCCCTAATATACTTGGAACTGTTGACCGTGCTGGTGTGTTTATGAATTCTGACAACTTCATCTTGAACATTGTTGCCAAATACCTGGGCTGTAGCCACAATAACTACATTTTCCAAATGTTTCAGCGTGTGTAGCTGCTAAGAACACTCCCTCCACATGCTTTGCTACATGGTTGCTCTATGCAGTAAGTTATCACATGGGGATTCTTCTGCTGCTTACTCCCTAATCTATCTTGTCAAGGTTATGTGTGAGGTTACTTCCAGACTCTCATGGTTTGTATGGTCCAGTCCTACATAGGGCGTGGCCTTACCCTCCTTCTTAAAGACCCCATCCTTGTCATCTTGTATCCTTTGGGAGCAAAGACATAGAGCAGAAAATACCACCATTGTGGCTAGTATAGAATGTCAGTCTGGCATTTTGAAAATGTTTAGCTGCCTGGACAAGACAAGGATAGCTTTTCATCTGGAAAATATTCAAAGGGTATTTGCTAGGGAAGGAAACCTGTAGCTGGGTAGTGTGATTATGTAGGCAAAGTGTGTGGAGATTTCCACTGTTCAAGTAATCGGAGTTGGGAGAAGGGGAAAAAGTGATGGAAACACACAGTGTCAAAGGAACAAGGTATCTGCTAATATTTTAGAAGTAACTGGAGTATCCTAAGGGACAGAATCCTATCCTATATTTGATGCACTTTGTCTATAGAAAATACTCTACCCCTACAATGGAAAAATCATGGACCCTACCAATAATAATCATATTTTACATTTGTGTAGCATGTGAAAGATTCCAAAGTGACTTCCGTACCATGGGTCTGATTCAAAAGCCATTAAAGTCAATCAAAACACTCCCATTGGCTTTCATGGGCTTTGGATCAGCCATGGATGCACCCGGTACCAGTAAAATGCAGCCACCTTTGAGATAAGTAGCTGGAAAAATGGTATCTACCAGACCCCATGTACCCTGGTTATGCTGCCTGTGTATGTGGTGAGAGGATGCAGATGGAGATTTTTCTCTCCCTGCTGGATCAGCTCCAGCATCCTTTTAACTTGGCTGTGCACAGGAGACTAATATTTGGCCTAAAACGTTGTGTCGGTATAGGGGTGTATAAAAATACACCCCCCCGTGCCGAGAACAGGATTAAAACAAGTGCAAGAAAAATGAATGTGGGATCAGACCAATATCACACTGATGCAAAAGAGCAGATGCTTGAAATGGTTTTCACCTTGCTGTGTATTTTAAAATGAAACCTTTGCAGGAGATGCATGATTTGTAGTGCCCTCTTGGAGTAGGAAAAAAGCTCTGCCTACCAGCTTTGAATCAGACTCTATCTAGGTGGTTACATGCCCTCCCTCCCTCATCCTTCTTATTAGCATAGTATCTGAGGGTCTAATAATTTATCTAGCCTCACAACACCTCTGTACAAGAAGGGAATGGCTGTTATCCCCATGTTACAGGTCGAGAACTACAGATGACAGATAGACCTAGGTACTTGTCCAAAGTCACACAGGACATTTATAATAGAGTAGGATATTGAATCTTGATCTTTCAAGTCCCAGGCTAGTGCCTAACCCCTGGACGATCCTTGGCTTTAGCCTGTGCGATAAGCTGGCAACAAGTGCATGTTCAAATGTTAGTTTTGCCTACCCCCTCTCGGCTGGTACAAGCTGCTCTGCATATTGCTCTGTTTTCTATAAGGAATCCTTTCCAAGTTTGTTAGACATGGGAAAGAGCTCAGCTCTCAATCCGATAAGATCTGCTCTTTGGCAACTGTATGACTTTCAGACAAGAGGCAGGACAGTGAAAGGAAGAGCCCATTAGAGGAAAGGTGATTATCACGTTCTGGGGTGCAATGCAGACCTGTGAGGGGTTGTCACCAACTGCCCTGTGACCTCTCAATGCCTTGCTGACGTAGCTCCCAACCTGCATCTCTCACAAACAGCCAGACAACATGCAGGGAGCATCCTGAGTGTCTGTCTATAGCTGCAGTTCTGGTCTAGCAACTCTGGCCCCAGCAGCCTGTTTGCAATGCACTAGCCTTGGTTACAATTTGCAAGGTGACTGCAGCACACTCCCAGTCCCAGATTTTCTCCAAAAATGTGTGTTCTGCAGAGTCCAGCTCTGTCCTGGACAATTCAGATATTAGAGGTCCTTTGCCCCTGCAAAGGGGAAATATTCAACAGTTTGCTACTTTAACTGGAGTTCAGTTCAGTTTAGAAACAACACTGGATTGATTTTGATTAAAATATAAAACAAGTTCATTTAACTTCAAAGAGGAAGATTTTACACGAGTACAAGTATAAGGCACTAAAGTCGGAAATGGTTACAAGATAACTTAAGATAAACTGCTTTCAAGGCTTAACAAGCTAGACTTAGTTCAAGGTGGAATCCTTACCACATGTTCCCAGCAACATTGTCTACCAAATTTTTATGTTAGGATGCTTCCCAAAGTCAAAAGGCAGGTTCCTTTGTCATCTTAGGTGAAAGACGGGGGGAGATGGAGAGAGAGAATCCCTCTGGCATGTTTTTGCCCCTTGTTTTTATAGTTTAGTCATCCTATGAAATGCATTTTCCTGAGGGTTTCCCCTATATAAAGTTCCTTTCAGCTGTGAGAACAGACATGGAGTCTCCTGGTAAAAAAGGTTACACGTTGTTTGCTAAAATACAGAGCCATCTGTTTCTGCCACCTTCCCTTACCAAAGAATGGCCACTTGACTGGTGATTGCCAATCATCTTTGATGACACCTGGCTAGAGGCAACCACTTGTCCTTTGTCTTTGAGGAACAGATTTACCCCCTCCCCAAACTTGTCTGGTAAACACATTTCAGTCACAATTTCAGCTTATGTTCATAACTTTACATATAATGATGCTAAATGCATTTCACTATGATATTACTGATCAGCGAGTTACTAGTTTTCAAATGATACCTCATAAGGCATATTTTGTACAAAGATTATTACAGTAATGTGTAAGGTGTGAATATAGGGGTGCACTCAGTCACAGTGATGTCAGGTTGTTTCAAGTACAAAAGTTGTTCAAACAGCAGCTTCTTGTCAGGAGGGTATAATTTTGGACAACTCCCTAGGTTAAGGTGTATTTTATGGTAGCATTTCCAGTAATGAATGAAGGGAGATAAAGTCACCATTGTGCAGTGTAGTGAAATACAAAGTTTGGTTTCTAAAACCTGAAAATCTTTTTTACTAAAAAGCACACAAAAGTTTTATTTGTTTGTGTTATGTTATTTTTTAAAAGGCCCGAGGTTTTTTTTTCCTTCAGTTTTGGAGGGGAAAAAGTTGCTTCCAGGCGGAGACTTTGGTATGCCAAATCTCTGGCCAGACCAAATTTTCAAGGCGGTATCATAAACCCCTGAAAATGGGAGTTTTTAATGGAAATGCAGACACACAGTTAATTATATTGTCATGAATGGCGCCACTATAATTAGCTAACTTCTACATGATGCCAAGTTTTAAAGTATTTTACTTTTATGGTACTGGATGTCAGATACTATTTATGTTTGTTTCTTTCCTTTTTTATTTATTTTATTTTAGTGTATTTCTTTATTGTCTTATTAACCAGACTCACCGAGTTTAGAAAATGGCTTGCAGATTTTTCTTCAGATTTTAAGACCCTCACAGCCTCAATGAATAGCAGATTTTCAGATTATCAAATAGAAAGGGTTTCCTTCTCTAAGCCTCACGTGAGGGAAAAACAACTGAAGAGAATTAGGTGGATGAGCGTGGACTGTTGGTTCCCATGGGTGGGTTGTTTTGACATCAGTGGCAGCCTTTGTTGGACAGAAAGCTGTAAATGTTTGAATATAGTAAATATTTCTGGGGAAATAATTTTCAAGAAAAGCAAATACAATATGGATAAAGAAGGGAACATAAAATATAGTTAATAAACACAGTTTTTCTAACCAGGGAAAGGAGCTAATAAAAAATGATAAAGCCCCCATCCCTCCCCCCAAAAGGAAGTGGGTGGGAGAGAAGAATAATGAAGGTGGCTGTATCCAAATATTTATTTGTTGATTTATATAACCCATTTCACATGCCTAAAATGCTTTACACAAGTAAACACTATGGACACACAGGGATCACTGCTTCATTGGCTACTGAAATGCAGCTGTCATCATGTTTACTAATTGTCATCATAGTGAAGTCGTCATGTTTACTCATTGTCAGTATTAACTGGATGATTTATTCCCGAATGTTTTGACTTTATGAATTGATCACAACTGGTTCTCTCTCTGTGTGCAATACTCAATATTTGAAATTCAAGCTACTACTTAGTTGTGATTGGTCAGCTAAGAGATATGATATTGTGGTGCTCCTGTGGCCATATCTCAGATGCACCACTGACACGTGCTCTTGGCTAGGAGTCCAGTAGGAGATGATATAGACCTTTCTGAGCCAGACGGGGATTTTAATCTAGTAAGCAATTGTCCTAAACAGAAGGAATTCTGTTAGGGCGACTTTATTTCTCCTTTGTGCCACAGAGCTGTGCAAACTAGACCTGTTCACAAGGACACACCAGTCTCTTGTAAGCTGCCCCATATGCCTATAGTATCATTTCTTATCATGTAGATAGTGCAACCACTTTGCCTTCAAATCTCTCCTGAAAGTCTGTCTCTTTCTACAGTCCCTCAGACAATGAGCTTCTATTTACATTTTTTAAAAAGTAAGAGAATTTAACAGCAAAATCAGACTGTACCTGATACATGGTGCAATCCCGAAGCAAACATATAACCACATGGTGCACTCCCCAACTTATGCAATCATTCCGTTCCGGAAAGCTGTGTGTAACCCGAATTTTACCTAAGTCGGAAACTCTATTAAACCATCCATGACTAGCCACAAACTTTGCATTAGGATCACTGTATTTTCCTTTTCCATCTTTGAAAATACTTTTAGCCTTCGCTTGAATAATCATTAGACTGAGCAGCACACGTTTTTGAATCTGATCTTCCATCCAAATTGTTAATAACTTTTCCATTTCATAGACAGTACCAGAACACTGCTTCGTTACGACTGTTGATTTTAAAGGAGCAGAGTCTTTCACGTGCTCTTTTATACATGCAGTATCATTCAAAATACTTTTCACTGTTGAGGTAGCCAAATCGAGTTCACGAGCAATTGACGACAGGCTTTGTCCACCTTCCTGCTTTCCTTTTCTGCTCTAAATCAATCTTCTTTTGCTTACGAACTGGTCCTGCACCCTTGCCATCACTTGGTCGCTCTCCAGGAATGATGTGAATGAAATAATAGGGTGAAATAACAGAAATACAGTATCACTGAAATAACCCAAGACTGAGAGGCTGTGCGAGCACAAAACCTTCCCTTGTAGGAGATGCTACTACTGTATTCCTCTGCACACTGCACTAAAGTACTTTGCATTTCCATATGCTACACAATATTTCCTGCAACTCAAAAATTTTATTTATACCTTATGGAACTTTTTGCGTAAGGTTGAATTTGCGTAAGTTGGGTCTTGCATAACCCGGGGAGCATCTGTATGTCCTCCTTTCTCTTCTATCACCCATGTTTGCTATGTCCCATCATAGCCACATGCAATTAGTATATTCCAGAGGGTTAGATATAGAAACTATCCTAATGCCACTATATAAATCCATGGTACACCCATACCTTGGATACTGTGTGCAGTTCTGGTTGTTTCATCTGGAAAAATATATTTTAGAATTGGAAAAGATACAGAGCAGGGCAATGAGAATGATTAGGTGTATGAAACAGCTTCCGTATGAGGAGAGATTAAAAAGACTAGGACCGTTCAGTTTAGAAAAAAGACGACTAAAAGTGGGGAATAAGATAGAGATCTGTAAAATCATGAACGGTGTAGAGAAAGTGAATAGGGAAGTGTTATTTATTCCTTATGACACAAGAAATAGGGCTCACCCAATGAAATGAGTTGGCAGCAGGTTTAAAACAAACATAAGGGAAGTACTTCTTCACACAATGCATAGTCAGCCTCTGGAACTTGTTGCCAGGGGAAGTTGTAAAGGCTAAAAGTGGGTTAAAAAAAGAATTAAATAAGTTCATGGAGGATAGGTCCATTAATAGCTATTAGCCAAGATGGTCGGGGATACAACCCCGTGTTCTGAGTGTCCCTAAATCTGCAACTACCAGAAGCTGGTACTGGACAATAGGGGATGGATTGCTCAAAATTGCTCAGTTCTGTTCATTCCCTCTGAAGCATCTGGCACTGGCCAATGTCAAAAGACAGGATACTGAGCTAGATGGACCATTGGTCTGACCCAGTATGGACATTCTTATTATTGTTTTCTTGAGATAAAGACCCTCTAAAAACCTTTGTGAAATCTGGGAATGAAGTCTCAGGAAGAGACTGAGTGAGTCTTGTGCTGATCTTTAAAAAACTTGAACAATGAGGAGTCCAGTGGCACCTTAAAGACTAACATTTATTTGGGCATAAGCTTTCATGGGTAAAAAAAAACACTTCTGCATCTGAAGAAATGGGCTTTTTACCACAAAAGCTTATGCCCAAATAAATTTGTTAGTCTTTAAGGTGCCACCGGACTCCTTGTTGTTTTTGTGGATACAGACTAACACGGCTGTCCCTCTGATACTTAAAAAACTGGAACATTGAGAAATCCTTCTTCCTCCTCCACCCCAATCAAATATTGTGGTCTATCCTGGCAAGAAGTTTAAAATAAATTGCTTTCAAATGAAAATAGAAATAAAATCTAGGAAAACATTCTTGTCTGTGCCTAATTTTGTTGTTCTGTCGAATTGATATGAAACTTTTACATTTCAATTACAAGACTCATTTCAATCTAAACTTCTTGGGTAAATCAAATTTGGACTACCAAGATTTCTGAAACTGCTTTTAAAAAATCAAATGTAACACATCTCTTACAATCCCAAATAAGGGCATTTACTTGAGAAGGAACCAGAGAATTAGTCTGAAGAATGCAAAAACATATTGATGCCAACAATATTTTACTCCACAGACTACCTCACTTAACCATTGATTCCAGCTCATATGAGCAAAATAATAGCCCAGAGGAATGCTTCATGCAGGATCATTTAATTTTGCTCAACAAAGTGCTACTTTTAGGTGGGAAAAATATTCTCATAAAATGGTGGGCAACCAAGTAGCCAGTACAAAGTCAAATGACATCACCAGTTTCTCAATGCAACAAAAGATCAATGGCATCCCCCCTTGCTGAGTGAAAATTAGCAGCAGGTCCTTGCACAGTGCAGATACTTTGAGAGGGGGTATTGTGTCATCTTTTTATTTGGTATTTCTCCACGTTGGCACCGATCTTGAAAGCACAACTGTTTACTTTAGCTCTGTAAGTAATTTCCTGTATTTTATATTAGTTAATCAAGATGTACTCTGTGCAAAGGAGATCAATTTCCAAATGTAGACAAAGAAGCAACCCTGAGAATTATTTAAATTTAGGAGCTATCATCCAACTCTCAAAAATTAATGGTTTAGGAAAACAAGCTCAAAAACTGTTGCTTCCACTAAATTTGAAGCATGGATCAGGAAATCATACCCTCAGACCTTGCAAATATTAGATTAAATGAGATCAACCCAACTTTTGCCATGACCAAATCAACATCATGACTGTTTCTCATTTCTCAATTAAAAAAAAAAACCATCAATGAAAGAACCACAGAATTGACTATACTTATGAGCAATGTAAAGCTACTAACTTGTTTCACAAATACAGTATTCCCATATGAAAAGAGATGCGTTTGTGAATCCTGGATCCTGGCACAAATTCCACATTATCAGTCAGCGTTCATCTGATGGATTGTCTATGTGGGACCAGGTTGTGCCCTTGCAAGGGGATTATCTGTGATCTGGTAGGTGTTTTCTAGCTTTGATGTCTATGAGCCATTGAATTTAACTCCGGCTTTCTACTGAGAATTTTCATTTACCATTTCAATGTATTCTATCGCAGATACAATTAACATGCTATGTTGCACAATACGTCAGAGAATATAATAAATTATACAGAGAAGTTGAGAGCAAAAATAAAAAATGGGTTCTGAGCTAACAATAAAGCACAAATAAAAGCCAGTAGAGTAGAGAGGAGAGGAAACATAACTATAATAAAATAATACATCCTCTACCAAATAGAGAGACAGAGAAAATTCCAACCAGGTATGTCTGATAGAGGTAATATACGTCCTGTTTGCAATGGACAGCTTGAACAAAGGCTATTTTCAGTTCTCATTCTGTCCTGGTATTACAGTAATATCCTGTCAAATTAATTCATTTAATCCCTGGTTGAATGCTAACTCATTGTTCAAGCTGTTCCCAGTCTGTAGATTTCTGCAGTAGAATGAATTCAGCATAAGCCTTCCAGTGGCATATATATCACACTTTCTTGCTTTCACAGTTTCATTTCTGTACACACATATTAGTATCATTTCTCTTATATTTACCATTGTTTGTATTTTCTGAATATCACAGTACAGCACTATAAAGCTCCCCAAGGCAGGGACTTCATATTTATGGCCCCAATCCAGCAAATCACTTAAGCACATCCTTAATTTAAAGCATGTGAATAATTCGGATTATCTCGATCATTGCTTTTGTGGACCAGGGCAATATATCTGGAATACAGCCTGAGCCTGCACATTTTATAGTCTTATATTTCTATCATATGAGTGATTGATCCATTGAGTTGTTATAAATTGTTTGCAATTATACTTGTCGTTTTACAATAATATATTGAAATTGAACCTGAGAGAACTCCACAATGATATGTTCTGCTGCGGTGAGGGTGACCTGAAAAGGTAGAAGTCTTTCCATTTTCATTTTTACTAAGAAAACAGCTATCTGAGGCAAAAATCAGTCCTTTTGTTTGGGATTTTTCCCTCCACTTGTGAAAACTGCTTCTTTCTTTCTGCAAAATAGCCAAGGAAAGAATAAATAGAATAAAAAACCAAACCATTTTTCAAACAGACCTGTTGAAAAATAATTAATCACTGCAGAGGTTCTCCAAATATTCATTCTTCTCAGCATTGTGTAATAGAAAGATACTTTTTCTTATGCAGCCACCTTTCCCACCAACACTCTCAAGGGCCTGATTGGCTCTGAGGAAAAGCTCCCTGGACTTTTGATTAAGAATTGCTGTTTTATTGGTTCATTTAGCTGTGAATTCCTTTTCTTTTCCTGGAGTACCAGTATTAATCTCTGTGAAGAGTAAGGTGCAGAAATAGGTAATGCCTTAAACAAAGTCTCTCCTCCCCCCTCATCCCCACCCCCAGTATATTTTATTAAACAATTTAAGCAATGCTCTGTAAGCTGAATACCTCCTAGGCTTGTTCAGAAAGACAGACAGTGTAGTCCAAAGTACTCATGCCACTGGAAAAAGTAGGTGGTATAAAGATAGCAAAATACTTGCCCTAAGCAGAGGGAAGAGGTTATTTTTCTAAATGGTTTGATATATCTCTGCCGTACACATGTGCCTCTCTTTTCAAAGGAGGCATAATCATTGCCAGTGTGCTTCATTGAGATGTCATTGTCCATTATACTGTGCTGTGTGTAACAAAAGAAATACTCAAGTATATTGTTGCAGTCCTCTTCAGAGCAGTTGCAGGGCCCTTGCTGATAAAGTCCTTTCTTTCTCCCCACTAGGAAGGAACCATACTCTTTCATTGTTGAGTATTTCAAAACCATTGTTGAAGTCAAAGGGATTCATGCCTGGCCAGAGAGATCCTGTGAAATGTTTGATGTGCTACTGTAGGAAACAGAAATTTCCTTCAGTTTCCTTGGATGGAAACTTAGGCTCTTTGTTCCCTAGAACTCTGACTCATGGGCTAATCTCTTCAAAAGAAATTTGGGCTTTTTGAGTTATTTTTATATCGGGAAGAAACAGCTTTGCTTTGTTTATAAGTTTAATTCGTTGTTGTTACTAAAGGAGAAACTTTAAAGAATCTTTTTGGGTAATAAATGCAAAAACATCCAGCATCTGTTTTCCTGTCACTGGTAAATAGTTGCTTTTTAAATATTGAAACACTGCAAAGGCAGTGATGTCTAGAGGTTAGAGCAAGAAATTGGCTAGCAGCATGACGTGGTTTCATTCCTAGCTCTGCCTCTGGCCTATTGTCTGACTTTGAGCAAATCATTTATGGCCTGGTTAGAGTTGTAGGTGCTCAGTACTTCTGCAAATCTGACCCTCAACTGCCATTCCAGTTTCCCTGGGTTTATAATCAATGTAAAACTTCCACATGGAAACAGTGTGTAAAGCACAGTGTTTTTAAAGCACCTTTAAATGGAGATCTTCAGATACAAGTTGATGTAGCTGTGCAATGGAATTGATTATTACCAGATATTAGGTTACATGGACCAGAGACTAGTCAGACTATTTTCAGAGTAGCAGCCGTGTTAGTCTGTGTCCGCAAAAAGAACAGGAGTACTTGTGGCGCCTTAGAGACTAACAAATTTATTTCAGCATAAGCTTTCGTGAGCTGCAGCTCACTTCTTCAGATGCACAGAATGGAACACACAGACAGGAGATATTTGTACATACAGAGAACATGATGATAGCTCATCTCAATTGATTAGACTCTTCCAGTTGGTATGCATACTTCCACCTTTTCATGTTCTCTGTATGTATAAACATCTCCTGTCTGTGTGTTCCATTCTGTGCGTCCGAAGAAGTGAGCTGTAGCTCACGAAAGCTCATGCTGAAATAGATTTGTTAGTCTCTAAGGTGCCACAAGTACTCCTGTTCTTTTAGTCAGACTATGTAAGGATATCAAAGATATTTCCCCTCTCCCCTGCCACTTACATCTCTACATAGGATCTGGCCACAATCCCAATGTAGGGCTTAGTTCCTTCTCCCTCCTATTGTTCCCAGGGGTGTTGGAGACATAGGGACGGCCAGCCGTGATGGGAGGGTGGTGTTATGCTGTACCTTTTTGGAAGGTGGTGTAACAGGCAAGCAGCTGGTGCGTGCTACCTGAGATATCCTAGGCAGCCGGGACTCTTCCAGGGGGCTGCAGCCAGTGTCTGTTCCCTTCACAATCTCTGCTCCTGTGAGGGTTGGCACATTTACTTCACAGAATGAGAGCAAGTGATAAATGACAGGTAACTTATCTGTAACCTGGAACTTATTGGGGCAAGCATGTACTATGTGAATGCCATAAGAGAACAGAGAAATATTGAAAGAAACAGCATGTCTTATAGTATCAGCATTTTCAGAATTGGTGTCTGAATTCATAAGTGTGTCAGTATTTAAGCTGAGTTTATCTATAAAATCTTAGGTTTGGTTAGTAGCTCATCTTCCTCTTTCTGTTCCTTTATGTAGCTATAAATAGATGGGCACGGTGAAAATTCTCTCCAGCTGTGTTGTCACTTGCGCTTTCATCTCAAGAGGCCTTGGGAACCGCCATATATATGAGCCATATTCACTGGGCTCAGAAAAATACCTGGGAACAAGGATGCCTTTAAGCACCTTGGTACCACCCATGTTTTACCTTGAACAAGGACCTCCTAGGGCCCACTGAGAGCAGCCCCACAATGGGTGTAAGCTGTATAAGGTTTTATGGGGCATTGGAGCAGTGCAGAGTAGCTGGAGCAAAGTGTGCTTTGGCCACCCTTTCTACTTCCCCATGGGGCTTTGAAGGGCACTGGCTTATTGTCCCCAGTGTTGTGGAATCTGGCTCTGGATGCAAACTTCTCTTTATTTCTCCCTCCCTGTTTACAGGACCTAGCACAGTGAGGCCCTGATCTCTGATATGGGTCTCTAGGCATGGTTTAACTATTTAAGTTAGGGCTGTGATTTTTTTACTGATATAATTATACTGGTATAGACCCTAGTGAAGTTGCAGTTATACCTGTATAAATGAGCTTCATACTGAATATCTTATTCTTCTTTCTTTATGGGAATAAATTGTACCAGTATAATTATGCACCTTTGTATCAATATAACTGCATCCACACTAAGGGGGGGTTGGGGTTGTACCACTTCAACTATACTGGTGTGTTTAAAGCAGTACAACTTTTGTGTGTAGATAAACTTAAGTTGATGCTTCAGATGAGAACTGTGCAAAATTGTTAGGCTTATTTATTGAGAATTTTTCAAGAAAAGTCATATTTCTTAAACTGTTAAGGAACTTTTGAAAAGTCATAAAGTTTTGTAAGGGAAAAAAACTTTTTTCCTTTTTTAGGTTTAGGAAACCAAGAAAGTTTTCTGCTTCTGGGAATGGACTTTGTAGAGCTGGTCTGATAACAAGTTATGTCTTTCCTGTTCCTCCCAGCTGCTAACCTTGTTATCCTGCAACTGTTGTAGTTCTTTGCTAAAGGTTTAAATGAAAAATTAATGGCTTTTGTCTTTTTTCCCCTAACCTCAGCTTCTTTCCAGCCTCCACAATATATTTTTCCATACATTTCAAAATAAATTGTATATAATGTATATTTTTATTTAAAGTTTTATTTTTAAATAGCTGACTTCTTTAAATTGGCCTTTGCCAATTCTCTGAGCCATCTAAGTCCTTCAAATTTACCTTTTATTTCCTAAGTTGATTTTTTAAAAAAAAGTTAAGTTGCACATTCATGTTATTATGATAATGGCAAAAATAAGATTTGAGAATCTCCAAACACTTTTCTTTTATATATTTTTTTCTTTCTTTCTCTTTCTGCTTGAGTTTTCAAGACAACTTTCCATAAACATATTTATTTATGGGCTTTTAAGAGAGATGATCACAATTCTATTTACTCACTAATCATTAAATGAGGCATTGCTCAGTCCCTGCAGAGTAGGTTGAAATCTGAACACAGCACTAATTTAAAACTTTTCACTCAGTGATTATGGGAACTTAACTCTGTTGGTTCAGATTAAAGTGCTACATTCTGAAGTGTGGGGGTCAAGCCTCCATTTACGTAACTATTTTAAAATAGGAAACGCTGGTTTTCACAGTGCAATGGTAACTGAACATTACATAGGCATTTCAGTTGAATGGTAAAACTCTCTCTTGCTTCTTCATGCAGCAGGTGGAGAAGTTTATGGCAAAAATCTACAAAATCTCTAGGTTTCCTTGTTGTCATGTTTCATCTTGTTATTTCCAAAGATATTGTTGACTTCTGATTAACATGAGACAGTGTGATATTGACTGGATGGTTGGAAGACAAGTTGTACCAGAAGGGAAGACTGGGGGCATGTCATCACATTCCTTGAATGACACATCAGATGTATGAAAACTTCATCTAGCTCATAGCCCATCTTTCATCTGTTCATCACTTTCCACTTAGCTATTGTGGTTTGTTTACAGACAATTCTGTTTCCTTAGGCTAACTTGTTATCTGGACGGAAACATACTCCTGTGAATGTAAACCCTGCACTCAACCACTTTCAGACTGCAGAGTTACTGATACTTGAGATGCCATAAAATATATCAGCATGAAAGGGTGATACCTGGCTATCTTGTCCCTGTGCATTGTTGATCTTAATGTTGAAGGATGGCATTTCCCAATACAGATTCCTTTGTGGGCTCCTTTAAAAGTTGCCTTTGAGCTATTTAAAGTGTGCCTTGCGTTGAATGGGAAATAGCTGAGTGTCGAGTGTTTTGCAGGGTGAGGCCTGGTCTATGCTATATGTTTATATCGATTTTAGCAGAGTTAAACCGATTTAACGCTGCACCCGTCCACACAACGAGGCCCTTTATATCGATATAAAGGGCTCTTTAAACTGGTTTCTGTGCTCCTCCCTGACGAGAGGAGTAGCGCTGAAATTGGTATTACCATATCAGATTAGGGTTAGTGTGGCCGCAAATCGACGGTATTGGCCTCCGGGCGGTATCCCACAGTGCAGCACTGTGACTGCTCTGAACAGCAATCTGAACTCGGATGCACTGGCCAAGTAGACAGGAAAAGCCCCGGGAACATTTGAATTTCATTTCCTGTTTGGCCAGCGTGGAGAGCTCACCAGCACAGGTGACCACGCAGAGCTCATCAGCACAGGTAACAATGCAATCTCCTGAGAATCGAAAAAGAGCTCCAGCATGGACCGCACGGGAGGTACTGGATCTGATCGCTATATGGGGAGAGGATTCTGTGCTAACAGAACTCTGTTCCAAAAGACAAAATGAAAAAACATTTGAAAAAATTTCCAAGGCTATGATGGAGAAAGGCCACACCAGGGACTCAGTGCAGTGCAGAGTGAAAGTTAAGGAGCTCAGACAAGCCTACCAGAAAACCAAAGAAGCAAATGGAAGGTCCGGGGCAGGGCCAAAAACATGCCGCTTCTACGCTGAGCTGCATGCAATTCTAGGGGGGGTCCGCCACCACTACCCCACCCCTGTCCGTGGATTCCGAGGTGGGCGTGGTAATCTTAGCCATGGCTGAGGATACTGCAGACAGGGAAGATGAGGAGGAGGAAGAGGAGGACGAGCTTGCAGAGAGCACACAGCACTCCGTTCTCCCCAACACTCAGGAGCTTTTTCTCACCCAGACAGAATTACCCTCCCAGCCCTCCCAAGTCAGTAGCCCAGACAATGAAGCCATGGAAGCGACCTCTGGTGAGTGTACCTTTGTAAATATAAAACATGGTTTAAAAGCAAGCGTTTTTTAATGCATGATTTGCCCTGAGGACTTGGGATGCATTCGCGGCAGTACAGTTATTGGAAAAGTTTGTTAACATGTCTGGGGATGGAGCGGAAATCCTCCAGGGACATCTCCATGAAGCTCTCTTGGAGGTACTTCAAAAGCCTTTGCAGAAGGTTTCTGGGCAAGGCAGCCTTATTCCGTCCACCATGGTAGGACACTTGACCACGCCATGCATGTAGCAAGTAATCTGGTATCATTGCATGACAAAGCCTAGCTGCGTATGGTCCTGGTGATTGCTGGCATTCAAGCAACATCCGTTCTTTATCTCGCTGTGTTATCCTCAGGAGAGTGATATTGTTCATGGTAACCTGGTTGAAATTCAGGAATTAAATTAAGGGGACAGAGATGGCCATTCCTACTGGGCTGTTTGCCTGTTGCTTAAAAGAAATCCTTCCTCGCAGGTAGCCAAGCCGGGGGAGGGGAGATAATGGCGCTGAGCTTTTTCGTGTTTGGCTAGCAGGGATCTTCGCTGCTACCAGCCACGTGGTGAGGGTGGGAAGGGGGATGATTAGCAGTGATCTTCCATGATACCAGCCACGTGGTGGGGGGAGGAGTAAAGTGATCATCCCAGAGAATTGGATGGGGGAGGGGTGGTTTCTGCTGCTGCATGTTAACAGGAAAGAAGCAGCACTGAACGGGCTTTGCTTGGTATTTGGGAAAGGAGAGCACTGTGTATATGAAGGCTGCAGAAGCCGAAAGACAATGGTTTACCATGGCCGCACGCAAGCTGAATTCTGCTGCCTGGACCTGCGTCTGTGAGATCTCTAACACCAGAGCCGCAGGCACTCAATATTAAGATGCAAAATGCGACCTTGTAGTGAAATTACATGTGCTATGTAAGGTGAATAGTGTTGTTCACTGTGAAAGAGTATAACCATTGTTCTGTAAAATGTATCTTTTTAAATACTTCTCTCCCTTTTTTCCCTCTCTCATGCAGCTGCAAATTTTTCAAGCCTCCCTACTCCATCCCGAAGGTTATCTCAGATAAGGTGGAGGAAAAAAAAGACACGAGACGAAATGTTCTCGGAAATCATGGAAATAACCCGCAATGAAAGAGCTCCTCTGAATGAGTGGAAAGACGTGGTATCAAATTACAGGAAAGATGCCAGTAAACGGGAGGACAGGAGGGACCAATGTGAGGAGAAGAGAGATGCTCGAGATGAGAGGTGGTACCAGGTAGATCAGAGGTGTAGGCAGGAAGATCAGCAGTGGTGGGATGCAACACTGGGGCTGCTGCGTGATCAAACTGACATCCTCCGACATCTGGTGGAGCTTCAGGAACAGCAGCAGGGTCACAGAGTGCCGCTGCAACCCCTGTGTAACCACCCTCACCACTCACCATGTTCCATATCTTCCTCACCCAGACGTGTAAGAACGCGTGGGGGAAGGCTTTGTGCACCTGCCCACTCCACTCCCGTGGACAGCCCAACCAAAAGGCTGTCATCACTTTGAAATATTTTTAGTGGCCTTTTCCTTCCCTCCTATCCTCCTCCCAAACCACACCCGGGATACCTTGTCAGTTGTCTCCCTCTTTTTATAATGACTTTTTAATAAAGAATACGTGATTTTTAAACAATAGTGACTCTATTTCCTTAAGCAAGCTGTAATCGAAGGGGGAGGATGGGTTGCTTATAGGGAATGAGTCAATCAAGGGGGGCGGTTCATTAAAAGTAAACAAACACAACAGTCACACAGTACCCTGGTCTGTGATGAAACTCGTTTTCAAAGCTTCTCTGATGCGCACCGCTTTGTGGTGTGCTCTTCTAATCGCCCTGGTGTCTGGCTGCGTGTAATCAGCGGCCAGATGATTTGCCTCAGCCTCCCACCCTGCCATAAAGGTCTCCCCCTTACTCTCACAGAGATTGTGGAGCACACAGCAAGCAGCAATAATAATGGGGACATTGATTTGGTTGAGGTCTGAGCGAGTCAGTAATGTGCGCCAGTGTGCCTTTAAACGGCCAGATGCACATTCTACCACCATTCTGCACTTGCTCAGCCTGTAGCTGAACAGCTCCTGACTACTGTCCAGGCTGCTTGTGTATGGCTTCATGAGCCATGGCACCAAGGGGTAGACTGGGTCACCCAGGATAACTACAGGCATTTCAACATCCCCAACTGTTATTTTCTGGTCTGGGAAGTAATTCCTTTGCTGCAGCCGTTTAAACAGAGTCGTGTTCCTGAAGACGCAAGTGTCATGAACCCTTCCTGGCCATCCCACGTGGATGTTGGTGAAACGTCCCTTGTGATCCACCAGTGCTTGCAGCACCATTGAAAAGTACCCCTTGCGGTTTACGTACTGGGTTCCCTGGTGCTCCGGTGCCAAGATAGGGATATGGGTTCCATCTATCACCCCCCCACAGTTAGGGAATCCTATTGCAGCAAAGCAATCCACTATGACCTGCACGTTTCCCAGAGTCACAACCTTTCGTAGCAGCAGCTTAGTGATTGCTTTGGCAACTTGCATCACAGCAGCCCCTACAGTAGATTTTCCCACACCAAACTGATTCCTGACTGACTGGTAGCTGTCTGGCGTTGCAAGCTTCCAGAGGGCTATTGCCACTCGCTTCTCAGCTGTGAGGGCTGCTCTCATCTTGGTATTATGGCATTTCAGGGCAGGGGGAAGCAAATCACAAAGTTCCATGAAAGCGCCCTTACGCATGTGAAAGTTTCACAACCACTGTGAATCGTCCCAAACCTGCAAAACTATATGGTCCCACCAGTCTGTGCTTGTTTCCCGGGCCCAAAATCAGCCTTCAGTGGCTAGAACCTGCCCCATTACCAGCAGGATCTCCAAAGTGCAGGGGCCGACGATTTGAGAGAATTCTGTGTCCATATCTTCATCACTCTCGTCGCTGCTCTGCCGTAGCCGCCGCCTCCTCACCTGGCTTTGCAGGTCCTGGTTCAGCATAGACTGCACGAGAATGCGCGAGGTGTTTACAACATCCACAATTGCAGTCTTGATCTGAGCAGGGTCCATGCTTGCTGTGCTATGGTGTTTGCACAGTTCACCCAGGAAAAAAGGCACGAAACGGTTGTCTGCTGCTTTCATGGAGGGAGGGGTAAGGCTGTACCCAGAACCACCCGCAACAATGTTTTTTGCCCCATCAGGCACTGGAATCTCAACCCAGAATTTCAAGGGACGGAGAAGACTGCGGGAACTATGGGATAGCTACGGAATAGCTACCCACACTGCAACGCTCCAGAAATCGACGCTAGTCTCGGTACATGGACGCACACCACCTAATTAATGTGCTTAGTGTGGCCGCGTGCATCGACTTTATACAATCTGTTTTACAAAACCAGTTTATGTAAAATCGGAATAATCCCATAGTGTAGACATACCCTGAATGTGCTGGTCAACTCCTATCACTGCGTGCCAGCATGGAGTTTTTGTTCCCCAACACTTCAGTAATGCTGCCAAAGAAGATGTGCATGCTAAATAAGGCTTTCCTATTTGCCACAGTGCCATGTCAAACTGGATGTTGATTCATTGCAATAAACATAGCAGGCAGGCAAAGTAATATCTTATTTCATGTGTGATTTATATGTTTGTAATTTCCTATAATGAAATGTGGAAAAGAAGCTTAAAACACTAACATTACATTGTTTTAGTAAAGATACAATGATTTCCAAAGAGATTAGGTACCCACAAATAGGTGAAGGAATAGAAATTAGTTGGGCTACCCATCCAGGATGAGAGCAAAAACACTATCAAGAGATACAGACGCTCCCCAGGTTATGCAAGACCTGACTTATGCAAATTCGCACTCACGGAAAAAGTTCCATAAGCCAAAAATAGGATTTTTGAGTTGCGGAAATTTTTACGTAACATACAGGTATATGTTTCCGGCTTACGCAAAATTCGAGTTATGCAAGGCTTTCTGGAATGGAACAATTGCATAAGTCGGGGGGTGTCTGTATTTTAAATCTGTTTGCCCCCTTTCAGAGTACAAACACTGTTCTCTGCCTATAATAGTTGGTTATGTAACCGTACCTCCGTAATTAAACTGCATAATTGATACCAAAAAGCCTAACATCTGCTGTACTAGAATGGAGTATGTGAAAAAAGGGGAGGGTAGAGAGGACTTTTAGCACTGGTTCTGTTACATCCAGGCGGATGGTCACTTCCAAAGATTTAAATCGATCCAGTATTTGGAATAGTCATAGATATTATAAGGGCCTCATAATGTTAGGTGCCGTATGAACATGTAATAAAGGAATGAATACTCCTTATCGCAAAGATTGTACAATTGAAGTGTGACTATGTAGATAACAAGTGGATAAAACAAACCGATGGGGGAAGCACAAAGAATCAATGAGATGATCAAGTCAATGTAAATACAAACTGAAATGTCCCTCCTAGGCAATACCCACTCTTGTGTGCTTTCATTATTGTCTTAACTGAGAACAATATCTACATTTTCAGATGCTAAAACTCTGGCAGAGAGAATTCTCACACAAATTCTTATACAAATCTTGGCTGTCACAGGTAGACTTTATGTAGGCAGTTTAAATCAATGGTACTACTCAGGTGAGTAAAGACTACTCAAGTCAGCAGGCTCTGGATCTGAAAGACTTATTTGGTGGATTTAGGAATTTGTCCGTTCATGGACTATGAGAGAGAGCAAAAGATGGATGTTGTGTCAACATCTTTTCAAACCCAAATAAATTTGTTAGTCTCTAAGGTGCCACAAGTACTCCTCATTCTTTTTTCTCATTGTAATAGAAATTCTACTTATAGCTGTGGTGGGGTAGTTATGTTTTATGAGCATGAGTTTCAAATGAATATGTGTCACCCTAAACTAGACCATCATGCATGATTTACGCAAAATATTTTGCAGAATAACTATTGTGACAGACCCAGACCAGTGGAGTACAGGAGTCTGATAGACGGCAAATGTACTGGTCACTGGGTGAGTAGTTTTCTGTTCCCTGAGTGACCAGAGCAGGGTCTGCACTAGAGTAGTCAGGAACTTGCTAGAACCAATTAAGGCAGACAGGCTGATTAGAACACCTGCAGCCAATCAAGGCAGGCTAATCTGGGCACCTGGGTTTTAAAAGGAGCTCACTCAAGTCAGATGGGGGAGGAGCCAGAGGAGAGGAAGTGCGTGTGAGGAGCTGGGAGCAAGAGACACAAGGAGCTGAGAGTGAGAGGCTGTGCTGCTGGAGGACTAAGGAGTACAAGCGTTATCAGACACCAGGAGGAAGGTCCTGTGGTGAGGATAAAGAAGGTGTTTGGAGGAGGCCATGGGGAAGTAGCCCAGGGAGGTGTAACTGTCACACAGCTGTTACAAGAGGCACTATAGACAGCTGCAAATCCATAGGGCCCTGGGCTGGAACCCGGAGTAGAGGGCAGGCCCGGGTTCCCCCCTAACCTCCCAAACTCCTGATCAGACGCAGGAGGAGTTGATTCAGGCTGTCGGGGAGATCACTGAGGTGAGCAAATCTGCCAATAAGCGCAGGACCCACCGAGGTAGAGGAGGAACTTTGTCACACTATTTTAAAATGTTTTACAGAGTTTTAAGCAGTTGCTTGGTATATTTTTAAATACACTTCTCCCTTTGAAGGTTTCTTAGGACCATGAATCTAATTCTCCAGGTATCGGAGAAATATGGCCACTCATATTTGAGATCCCTCTTAAAGATAGATAAGTTATTCTACAGTACCTATATGGACCACATTATCATAGTATTTCTTTTCCTCACAATCTTTAATGTTCAATGCCATGATAATGTTGTGATTGGTAAGATCAGGTATCTGAGGCTCTATCAGCGCTAAAAGCAAGTACTGTACCTATTGGAAAGCCTAGGACTTTCCTTTTCCCAGTGTGTATCACACCAGTTTATAACCCTGATGGGTCACAAACCATCAGACCTCAAACCCGCACTAGTCTACGACTGTTTGTGGTATTGGTGAGAACATGAGGTCGATATCAGAATACCATGTACAGTTGTGGTATAAAGATTTTTAAAAGAACGTTGAAAACTGGGGAAAGTGCAGAAAAGAGCTGCAAAAATTATCAGTGGGCTGGAGAAAATGCCTTACAGTGCTGAGATTTAAGGAACTCAATCCTGTAGCATTTATCAAAAAGAAGATTGAGATGATTTAATTAGTGTATAAATACCTTTTCAGGGAGGAAATACTAGGCTCTTGAATCTCATGGAGAAAGGTATAACAAGAACCCATGACTGGAAGCTGAAGCCAGACAAATTCAAACTGGAAATTAGGCACGAGTGTTTATAAGCACTAGTGGCTAATCATTGGTGAAAATTACCCAGAGAAGCGGTGGATTCTCTGTCTCTTGAAGTCTTTAAATAAAGATGATATGCTGTAGGCCAACAAGTTTTGGGGGTTTTAGGGGTAGTTGGGTTAAATTTAATGGCCTGTGATATACAAGAGATCTAATTGCCCCTGCTGGCCTTAAACTCTATGAATTTAGGCCGTCTTGGGCCACAGGCAAAACTGATTTTGTAGGGAAATTTCCCATTTTGGGAGTAGGGAAGAATGAAAGAGTTTTGTGGCTGGTGATTTAACAAGTGGTTTCACAGGATTTCTATTTGTCTCCTGTGGAATGTAGCAAATTTAGCATAGAATTAAATGTGGATGAGGACTGAGAGGCAGATCTGAGAAACCGCTAGATAGTTTGGTTCTGGGCTGGCTTTATTCGAATGAAGCTTACTTGGGATTTAAAGGCTGGCTTTGAGCCCATTCACCTTTAGTCTTCAAAGGAACCTGAAGAAAGATGGTGAAAGAGAGAAAAGATGACCGTAAATCATGGAAGAGACGGATAAGCCACAGACCATCAAGTCTTCAATAGAGTGAGACGTGTTACAGCTGTATCAGAAGTAAAGGAAAATCTGTTCTGGATTTTCAGTTTCCAAGCACGTAATGGTGGCCCACCAATCAAATATCTGAGGAAACCTCTTCAGTGCAGCATAGCTATGTGACCCTAACGGCACCTGGAATTTCCTCCAGGAGGCTATCTAGTACTGTACAGCTGGGGACTATGCTTCAAAGTGCAAGAAGTGATTAAATGGAGAGGAAACAGCACTGGAAAGAGGTCTGGTTCCCATCGGCCAGGAAATGAAAAAGAGGACCTTTTGTAAGAAATTAATTACACATGTGCTTGGCACTGCCCAATGTGAGTAGGTCTGTTGACTTGAGTGGCACTAACTATGGTATAAAGTTAGGCACATGCTAAGTTTTTGCAGGATCAAGGCCTAAATGAACTGAGTCTTATTGTGCAAATCAGTTCAGGTTGGGTCCTAAATTTTGCTATCAGAAATGAACATGCATTAAAGAGTAAAACATTAAAGTAGCTGTGATCCATGCTCTACATGCCAAATATTGATCTGTGTAGAAATGATATGAGAGAGTCCATTCCCATCAAATTTCTTTACCAACCTTCTCTTCTCTCACCATTAATGGGATGTATATGTTTAATCTGTCAGCTGGTGCTTAAAATCTTAGTTTTTTCATATCACTGAGCGTATGGCAGTATGAGATAAATGATGGAGGCAATGTGATATTTTTTGGAATAATACCAGAAACTGACCTCATGTTAAAACACTTTGAGATCAATGGATGAAAAGCACTATATAAGAGCTAGGTATTATTCCATACATTGTTAATGAGGAAGCTGGTGAAAGTCCTATAGACCAATGGTTCTCAACCAGGGATATGCCTATCCCTGGGGGTACACAGAGGTCTTCCAGGGAGTACATCAACTTATCTAGATATTTGCACAGTTTTACAACAAGCTACATGAAAAGCAGTAGGGAAGTCAGTACAAATTAAAATTTCATACAATGATTTATTTATACTGCAGCATATACTATACACTGAAATGTAAGTGAAAGGTTGAGAGCCACTGCTGTAGACTATTCATAAAGACATATAACGAATATGGTGATGTGGTTGTCAAGGCTTTATGTACACCAGTTAGGCCCTGATTCAGCAAAGCACTTAACCACATGCTTGATTCCCATTGAAGTGAATGGAAATACATACTTAAAGTTAAGCACATGCTTCAGTGCTATGGTCCATTTGGGCCTTAGCGATTGTTGAGCATTGTATCATAACTCCTAGGGATCTTACCCTATTGTTTGGGTTGAAAGTTTCCCATAGTACACAGGGCCTTGGTTTTCATTAAGACTGCACTTCTTGCTATACACTTGTGTGTGGCTAGTCCTTGCTGAGATGTTGGGGTTTGGTCTGATGTCCTTTCCAAAATGGACAGTTAATAATTTCTGTTAGCATTTCATTTGAAATAGAGATAGTGTAAACTTGTATTTATTTTTTTCTAGCTTTTGTTAACACTCAGTGTGTAAAAATTACATGATATACATCCATACGTGCTGAATAGCTACATCATGGTGACTCATGCAGAACATGGATATGGCTCAGTAAAGTCTTGTGTTAAATATGGACAGCAATCCAAAGAATACCGATTATTTCCATATTTTGAAGGCTGGGCTCCCGCCCTGCACCCCAAATGCTATTATGTGTGTGTGTGCAGTGAAGGGTGTTGTCGCTATTAACTGTGTGATTATGATAGGACAGTCTAATCCCTTTTCTCGCTTCACATCCCTAGCATGCAGATTGGAGCTGTAGTTCTCCTTACACTCTTCCTATAGAATAACTAGAGGAAGGGCACCCAGAGCACTACATGAGCCTGTTGATGTCATCATGTCGGTGCCAGGAGGAGTAAACAAATCCTGTCAGTCTGCCCTGCACTTAGTCTCTGAAAACAAGTAGAATTACAACGCTGACTTGAGAAAAATATTCATGTAGCAGTTTCAAAGGTGGTAATTATTAGTAACATAACTAAGTGGGGAGAAATGATTTTTACAAATGACTTTCAAGTTAGCACGGTCCCATTAACTGCACAACAAGTGACATTATTTAACTATACAAGGCCACATTCTTGTATTCTCTATTATTCAGCCTAAGTCAATGTAGTAGGCAGGAATATCAGTGTAGGGTGAATTTTGGAGTTAGACACAAAAGGTTGCCCAGATCTGTGAACTTCTGTCCCTTGATCATTGGTTGTTCTTCCAAGTGTAAACATAGCAGCAGGAGTCCTCCAGGCCAGTCCTTAAAAACTGGCATTCGCTGAGTTCCATATTCTAGCTCTAATACTTCTGACACAATTAAATAACATGTGGCAACACATGGGTTGTGTCAACCAGGAATGAACAGCCAGTTTAGAATCCAGATGCAGCAGTGTATAGTTCAGAACATTTTAAAATAAAATTGAGACCAGAATTGTTGTAATTTAGAACAATTGGACCAAGTTACCATAAATCAAAAATAGACATTTGTGTAACATAAATTGCAACAACAAGCAGACAACTACAATTTCATTTTAAACTAGATACCAACAGGTCTACAACCAACTATTATGTAATAATCTATATTTAGAGACGTGGCCTACACTTGTTTCAATTACGGGGGCGGTGTGTGTATGTTAAATGGGTGATTTCTGTTTTTCTGTATGTTTCCCAGGCCTTTACATTTGCACTGTTTACTTTCTAGGATTATTCAATCAACCTTCTTGGCTTTTCTGAAAATATACAAATGAGAAGAGCACATGTGTACACACACCCACACCAGGACACCTAAAATTACACAAAAGCTGGAACCAAAGTGAGTGATTGTGAGGATGAGGAACGGGGGACATATGGCTAAGGTAGAAGAAAACAACATATGTTTTTAGTATGCACTTAACATACAGTAAGCTTAGGCAACATCTGTTGTTTGTTTAAACAGCATATTTTCTTTTTGTAGGGGGAGGGGAGAGTCAATCTGTTTAAGGGGGACCTGCAAAGGAACAAATGGTGGAGGAGGGTGGGGTCCTTTGTTTGTTTGTTTTGTTTCTTTACGTTTAAGGCCTGAAAGGTCCTGCCCTCACCACCTCAGACTGTTTTCTGCTTGCCTTTGAAATACCAGAAATACAAAGTGTCATCCGCCCTGTTTTTGTTGCAGGACTTTTTGGATGATTGAAAGAAGTATTTTCATCTTTAATCTGAAGGGGTAGCATATGCTGAATCTTTAGCAAAGAGACCATTTCTCCTAGCTCTGTTAAATTCTGTTTTTATTTCTGTTTGTATTATAGTGCTCAGAGGCCCCAGAGTAGATATGGGTCCTACAAGACTGCCAGATGGCACGGTCCTCATTTGACACGCATGCATTTGGCAGCGTTGTCGTGCATTGCCACAGCTCTGTCTGAATCTCACACACTTGGCTGAGTTGTAGGCATTTGCCTGCAGTTCTGCCTTTTGGCTACTGGGGGACAGTGTTGAGCAGGCAGCCAGGTACCTCTTCATGTGCTGCCCCTCTGCTGGATCCCACCCCAAGAACAGGAAGCAGAAAGGAATGGTGGGAACAGGGAACCATCTGCCGCTAGATTCACCCTGTTTCCTCTTCAAACATTCACTGACAGCTGCAGGTAAAGTGTCGTGCAGCTCCTTGAAAGGGAGCACCTGTCTTCTCCAGCAGTAGCCTCTACGACAGCCAGACACAGGAACAGGAGTGTGGGCTCAGCCAGTAGCCCAATGGCTCAGGATGCTCTTCTGTAGTACTCAGCTTTGCCACGAGTGCGCATGCAGCCTAGCTTGTGACGCCATGGAAGAGGCATTCCCCCCTCTGTTTTACCAGAGTCTGGGAGAATGAGGGAGTCAGAAGAAGAAAATAAAGCAGAAAAAAAATATGAAACAGAATGCAAAAAGAGAGGGGAAACCAGGCCAAAAGGACAAAACTGCCTGAGAATGGAGAGAAACAGAAGGAACAGCGGGAAAGCCACGTGTCAGCTCCTCTGCTGGAACATGGAGGGAAACTGTGTATGTAGCTGATCTGCCAATTCATTGCAAAGAAGACTAAAACGATTAAAGGGAGCCATAGGGTTAGGAGTTATGCTGCAGGCTAGTGCAGGTTTCTTATTTGTATTTTATTTTATTTTGCCTCTCTAATCATTCCATCTCGGCCATTAAGAAGCATTTTGATCCAAGAAAAAGTGTGGTCTGATTACTCTACATCTATTTAGCATGAATGTGAAGTTTCACTTTTTAACCTGATAAGAATGGGCTCCCTCTATTATTCAGCCTGTTTCACTTGCATATGAGAAACTGAATTGCTTCTTTTCTCATAGACTGTTAGTCTAGTTTTCAAAAATGGCCCTTGTAAATGCTGTCCAAATTCCATGTTTGGATACACTGATCAGCAATTAGGCAGACATGGAAACACCACCGCACATGCTTCTGATCTGGGGAGAGGATGAGAGAACAAACATGTGACAGATGTGTTGTCATGTGGCTTAGCGCACTATTGGAAGGCACTCAAATACTACAGCGATGAGTGTGATATAAGAACTTATATAAAATAGAAACCTTTCTGGATGCTGATTTAAGCATCCTAGTACATGAGTGGGATGTGTTTGAAAGGTGCCTGTTTGAACATTGGCTGTACTGAACCTGAAAATAAATATGCAAAAACCATAATGGCTGCTCATTATTTTTGTTGAGGAGCTTTTCAGAGGAGGTGTAAGAAATATAGCTGGACAACTTCATAGATTTTATAATTGTAACAGAATAGTCCTTTTTTAACTACTCATTCAATGTAGTAAGTCCTCTAGTTGGAGCCATTTTGATTCCTAGCAATAAGAATGCATAATGTAATTTACAAGTGGAAGAAGCAATTTTATCTACCTACATCTCTAAATATATGTGTACATACTGGAAACAACAGTTACATTATAATTAGAGGAACATGAGAGACTAGGAGCGCAAACTTACAAATATACATCCCACATCCAGAAAACACTCCAAAACTGCTTCTCTTTTTATAGTGTAACTGATGGGAGTGTCAGGATTTGAAACAAAATAGCATCAGTAGAGTAACATTTTCATCTATATACAAGACCCTGGTTACTTTAACTTTAGCGTGATCACAACTGCAAGGGGACTGAAGCAGGCATTTTAAATACATGGACAAGGAAGGGTGAGGATTTCACATTCTTGCTTATTAGACTTATTAGGACCCTTCCATTAGTGTTTTATGCTCTGTATTAGCTGTATGTAAATGATTATTATTGCACATTAATAGCTGCTCATATAAGAAGCTTAGAGGCAGAGAATGGGGACAGTCCTGCCCTAGAGTCTCTTGTTTTCTTAGAGGGAGGATTTTGTTTTTTTGGTGATCACACATGCTTGCAGATTATTGCAAAAAGTCTTAATCCATTTTGTGAAGCTTGTGTCAGAGCCCATCCATCTCAGCACTGCCTAAAGAAAATTCCATTCTACATGATCAAATGCCTTTTTGGCATGAATTGCTGGAACTGATGCACATTGAGGAGAGTCCTCTATTTATTCACATTTTACCAACTGGTTATGGCACCGGTTAGTCTATGGATGTTCCATTAAGGGAAAAAGTCTGAGCTAAATGATAAAATTGGAAATAACTCTTTCAAGGAAACTTAGCAAAGATAAGTGAAGAAACATGGTGGCCCCTCTGCAAAAAAATAGTAATTACCATAATTTTGCGTAGTCAAATCATCTGATTTGGGGGATACAGTCTGACTTTGCTTATCAGGCAAAGCTTCTGTCCACCTGAACTAAGATTTTGTTTGGTTGAGGATTGCAAGAAAGGGCCCTCTATTTCAGAGTCAATCTTCACATTACTGGCTTTACCAGATAAAGTTTTCCTGATTGATTCTTTCATGAACTTTAACTTTATTATTATTATTATTTATTATTATTATTGTTGTTTATTATTATACTTTTTATTGTTGGGATTTGTAACTTGGTCCATGCATGCAAAACAATGACTTAGAGAAAACAGGTAAAATAGCTCATACAAAAATATTTATTATAAATGAATAAATACCAGTTACAATATCCTAAATTTCAAAACATATTGACTGCAGCTTCTGAAGGTTTTACTGGAGTCAAATTTCCTCCCCTCTGTCCTCTTTAAGCTCCTGCCAGAAGAAAAGTTATTAGCTTCTGCTGCAGAGATTTCATATGGCAGAATATCTTCATTGCCTCATTGCCTGAGAACTAGTGATTGTTTACTTGCATCTCCTCAAATTAGCCCCAGTTGGGCTGGCATGGTCCTGATAGTAACCAATTAACAGGAAGAAGCTAACTGATTCAGTTCCTTGCTTGGAGCAAATGGGAAGAGGAACAACTGCTTCCTTCTGGCTCACATTAGGTAAGAGTGTCCGCCTTCATGAGCTGTGGAAGGAGAGAGAGAAATTTGAATGAATTAAAGTTAATCTTGCATTGGGAGATGTTAATACTTCCCACCTTTAGCTGAACTGTAGCCATGCTGCACTATACGGTTAATCAGATAACCTCTTCATCGGGGAATGAAAGAGGAAAGAATGGCTTCTTTTCTGCTCTGGGGAGGGTTGTAAAGTTAGCATGTTACATCAATTAAAAGAAATAAGAGGGGGAAAAAGGACTGCCTTTCTTAACCCCATCCATATCACCCCCACACATGAGAGGAATTCCCAGGACAGAGTGGGGAGCTGAGTGTTGAAAGAGAGCATCCTTGGAGTAAACAGATTAACAGCAGCTCTCTTGATATGGCTGAGGGGGAGCAAGAGGGATTATTTTACTCACAGCTAGTATTAAATGGGTGTTCCTAGGAAAAATAGATTTCTTGTAAGGCCTTCTTCCCATTATGGGAGAAACCAAGCAGGCAAAATCCTGTCTTAAAACTAGCTGCTACTACTATCATAGGCTGGGGATTCTTTTCTGAAACCCATGTTATAAAAACGTGTGATGGAGCTTAGGGGTACTACCACATCCCTGATGGGGAATTAACTACACTCCCTCTTTCCCCTTGTTCTGGGGAAGGTCTGTGAGAGTGGTTGCCTGGGAGCTCCAAGAGGGAGACTGCCTTTGAAGGTATGCCTACGTGGAGGCTGAAGGTATAATTTCCAGCTCAGTTAGACATACCTGCGCTAGCTTCAATTGAGCTAGCACACTAAAAATTGAAGTGTAGCTGCCACAGTACAAGTGATGGGATGGGCTAGCTTCCTTGAGTGTGATCCCCTCCGAAATCCCAGTCATGTAGACAGGGCGGTGAGCTTCCCCCACTGCTGCAGCTGCACTTCTATTTTTAGCATGCTGGTTCAATCACAGCTAGCACAGGTATGTCTGCTAGAGCTGGAAATTACATGTCCAGCTCCAGTGTAGACATGCCCTGAGATAGTCAGGCTCCCAGAACTGTAGGACAAGGTTGACCCATTAGCTGTAGCGCTTTCCTTGGTATACTGAGCTGTCTTGTTTTCTTGTTGTAAAGACCATTCTCTAACCCTCAAGAATGAATATGGAGCAACAGACTGTGCTGGCTTAGACTCTCTTTTGTTGCTGAACCATTCCACCATCTTACACCAAACTACAGTTGAGAGACGACTGTGGTATGTGCTGAGAACAGTACAGAGATTTCAATAGTCACTGAGTGACATTCTGCACTCCACTTTCATCCTATGGAAATTAAAGGAGTTGTGCTACAGCTGAGGGTAGCATTTGGCCCAAGATTTTATACCATTGTTTGTTTTATTTTTTGCATAAAGGGCCTGATTTTCAGAAGTGCTGAATACTCACAGCTCCATTTGATCTCAGTGGGTGTTCACTTCTGGAAATCAGGTCCTTAGTTCACAGGTACACATCAACTTCCAGAATAGTAAGAGAGTCTTAGACCAAATCCTCATAGGTCTTTAGGTACCTAACTCTCATGGAAATAGCTTTGAGGATCTGGGCCTTGGGGACCTTTACAAAGTACTGCTTCTAGGGGTTTGTCTACAAAGTGGGGTGATGTGCACTATGGGGGTGTGATAGCTGAAGTGCACTAACGTGTTGTGCATTAGTTGGTCCATGCGGACCCTGCTGGTGTGTGTTAAATATTCCCTAGTGCACATTAACATGGTGCGGTTTGAAACTTTAGATAACCTCCCCTCCACCCCCACCCCCAACACAAACACTGCATTACCCTTCCATGTAGACAAATCCAGGAAGACAATACCACCAGGAGAAATGTCATGTAATGATCTCATTTGGATAGGCTGATGATGTGATACACTTCACTAATAATTGACTTTGTGTTGTTTTCTAATATAATATAATGCAACATGACTAAACACAAAGGTTTATTCAATTGTGAAACCTATCTGCATATGCATGTGCATGGTGGATCTGAATGTAAAATGTGTTTGGAGCCTCCGTTTTGCCCTCTTCAAGAATTGTCGCAAACTAGGTTTAATATCCCCATGCTTAGTCACAAATGTGAGGAGTAATTGTAATTCTCTCTTGCTATTCTGAGATAAAAAAGATAATATTAAATGCCATTCATGGGCTTGCTTATTCTAGCAGTGTAACATAAAACAGCTGTTGAAAAAATGTCTTGCGAATAATGTTTCAAATGTACAGTCAAAGCCATTACTTCAATGGGGATCTGGGAACCATCATTACAGCATATGTGATAAGAGTTAAGCGCTAAGAAATTAGAAAAATGAGGAACAAAATATGAAACAACACACACTGCTGTTACTATAACACATAATCTGAAGTGCAAATCCAAAGAGCTAACACTCACCCAATGTGTGAAAAAGTTTAGCTGTTGTATTAGTGAGACTGGTGGGGAAAAATTGGCTTCCAGTGTAGAATTGAATCATTGCTAATTTTGCTGAAAACACTCTCTGCGTTACAGATAGGAGAGTAACTGGTGCATCTTCATCATTAAACATTTATGAGGGAGTCCTTTCTTGGTGGAATTCTCTGCATTTCCTGTCTCTTTCTATGCTTTATTAATCAAAGCAAGGAATTGTGCTAATAGCTCCTGGGTTTTCCTTTTGCACTAGTAGTTGAACTGGGATTTACTCACATCTAACTTCCAAAGGTTGACATAGTTTGGGATTTGTTTGTTTGTTTATTTTAATTTTCAGTGTGAAAACTATGGCCAAAACACACCTGTGAGAATACTCGAACTCTAAGATATGAGCACCAGCTGCAGTTCTTAATATTTTCAGCCTTCTCTACAAGTTTAATACATTTGTTGTTTCCAAAGAAGCCTCTTTTGCTTGCTGGATATCATGTGCTCAGCTGAGTCAATTGCCGTAAAGGGCTATCAGTGAGCCATCTTCAGTCTGCTCAAGTCTAATATAGTGGCTTCTATTAAAATTATCAGTAGGTAATGCGCTCTGGAATCTGTCTCTTTTCTTTTGCTCTCAAATGCAAATCTCCCTGACATTGAGAAATATCAATATTTTGCACTCATTTGGTGCTTTTCTTCTAAGAATCTCAAACTGCAACATATAATAATTTACCTGAAAGTAAGAAAATTGAAGGTATTCTATATTTTTATTAGCCATGCACACACAGTAACTCACTTCAGACAGTAATGCAGGCTGATCCCTGTGGCCTAGCTTTGGAACATTTGGAACCCTTTCATCAAACAAGGGAAGACCTCTACTGGACCAAATTTTTAAAGAAATTGCTGTTTTGGTTATGAAGGCAATAAGCCTAAGGAGGAGGATCTGCAGGTGTGGAGGACAAATTTCACTCCACAGCAGTGCCATACTAGTTCTTTGATCTCCTTACATTGAATTAAAGCTCTCGGGGAAAGAGAAAGCTCAATAACATTTAAGCTTTGTCTACACTAGGATCAGGATTTTCATGTGCTCAGCACCCACAACTGGAACAAGACTTTCAATAGAGCTCAACAACCCAACATACAGAATTTTTGAAAAATCTAGCCAACTGTTTTGGTGCCTCAGTAGAACCCAAGTTCTTATGAAAAATCTGGCTTTAAGGTTTTTTTCAGACATACAATTCTCAAAAGGTATAATTCCACAGATGGTGGTATTAATGGAATTTGTAGTGAAGAGAATGCTCAGAGGGAGGTTGGGTTAGAGGAGGAGGTAGTAACACCTGGACATGGTCTACAATACAGCCTCATTCTGTGGAACTACAGCCATAGGAACTGTGGTTAAAAAAATGCTGATGTAAACATAATCTACAGATGAACTAGTTTGGATAGAACTACGTCTGACTCAATTATTGCCCCAAACTCCATCCAAGCCTTAACATCTTTTGGACGTTTGAAAAAAAATTCAGAGAACTTTCAGTGGCTGTTTACATTATTAAATTCCTGTGCCCCTTTTGCGTTGCTGGGATTTGGCCAAATTTGGTCAGTAAGTAGGAAAGAAAAACAGTGAATTTTTCCATTTTTCATCAGAAAAGCATTTAGTGTAAAAATTTCCAAGCAGCTTTTGTTCAGGCTTTAAGGAAGGCTTTGAGATTTCTGAACTAACCAGAAGCAGGAATTCCCTGGGAAATAAATAGGGAAGAGCTCCAGTTTTGCAGGTTTGGTGAGTATGGGTACAGTTTGAACAAGGAGATGAACTTCTAGGGTCTTATCCCATAAGGTACTTAAGCACCCTTAACTCATATTGATTTAATCCTTGGCACTTCACATAGTTGGGGGGCATAAGTTAATATCCAGACTGACCGGAACCTATCTGAGACACTCCAATTACTAATATAAATGACTTGTAGTGCACATCTTGCTGAGCAGCTGAAGAAAATGGTTCCAAGGCCTAGATAAGCCTGCTGATGTATAACTTGGTCAGACAATGTAACTAGATTGACAACTTTCCACTGTTTGTGATCCTCTCTGTGATGAAGGCTGGTTTATTTTTGAGTTTTGTTTTCTGCTGGAAAAGGCTGTTAGCTAGAATTCCACTTTCAAGGGCTTGGAAGTTTCTTTATGTTTTTAAGATATAATGAGGACTTTGTGCTGGAAGCCTGCAGCAATCCTGTTATATTGTGATTAATGTCACTGTATAATTCTGACAAGCTGAAGCCCTCCCAGGGTGCTCATTCATCACGGAGCTCTCTATGGCTCTTATTTATTTATTGAACAACTTGTAAGCACAGTTCTCTTTTTTGTTTAATGTATCAGCATTTCAGTGTATGTGGACTTCAAGGTTTCAGTTTTGTTGACAATAATGAGATCATCCAGACAATTATCGTTTGATTTTTTCACTTCAGTAGTGAGGAAGATTAAAGAAAAGTTAAGGAGCTTTGTCTGTTTCCTGTTATCCATTTACTGAGAGGGGGGAAACCCTGACTGTTTAAAATGTATAAATTACAAGAGTTTTAGATTCTACTCAACCAGCATATGAGGAGAGTCTGTATTTCATTTATTTGTTGGAGTTTTGAATGGATCAAGCTGTCTTGAGTGCTTGACTCAACTGAACTTGTTTCTCCACATAAATAGAAGGTATGACTTGGTGGCCAAGATTTGCCCAAGGAATATACATAAGATAAGGGTATTTGTCCAATTCCAAAGTGGAATTCATCACAGTACAAAGATCCTACATCACAAAGCACTGTGCCTAACATAACCTTTATGTTAAGGGCATACAGCCTTATGCAGGCTCTCTGCACTGGTGTGAATTTCAGTCAAAGCATAAAAATGGATAGCAAATTGAAGATTGTATGTGCAGACTCACAGTGTCATGATGTCAGGAAGATGTTGTTGATGCAAGTCACATTGCTTGACATACTTAAAGAGCATGGTGATAATAAGAACCTGAATAGAAAGGACTTCTCATATAGCAGTGAGAATGTACCTACAATATGGTATGCTGCTCTGCACACCTTAAAATCAGCAACATTTTGTCAAATCAGAGAAAATTCAGAGAACCAAAGTCATGATTAAAGAGCATTGCAAAAAGAACTAGATGTGCATTAGCTTGGCCATACAATGACTAACTGCCTACAACTAATTGGAGGGTATTAATATAAAGGAAGGAGAATAAGTGTTCACATATAAGGACTTGTAACTAGGAGTAGTTGGATGAAAATAATCAAACAAAACTTTAGGCTTGAAAAATGTCCAGACAATGGGCTTTATGTTCCTTTGTGGCATTAAAATGTATGAAGGGGAACAAAATAATCTGAAAGCCATGTGGCTTTTGAAGCACAGCTGTTGTTCCACATTCTTTCCCCTGCCCTGCGAAACTAGGGGCTACAGACAGGTTGCTGAAGTGTGCATTTACGATCAACACAAGCATGAGAAAAGCCAGGAAATCATTAGTTAAGCCTTTGCCCAACCCTTGAAATCTTGGTTATAGATTGTATCTTTGCCACATAACCTCACCCATCTCTTCTACTCAGGTGATTCCTCTCTCCATCCAAACTTTAACTCCACCACTTGGAGGGTGTTCAAAAATGGATGGGTTTGGACTCTTAGGAATGTTAACTGGTGTTTGTTAGCAAATGATTAGAGTATGGTGCAGCCTTTCAGTTGATGATGGTTCTGTTCAGATGTGTTATGCGGAATGATGGGAAGGCAATGTTGGTGTTTGGTTTTTGTTTTTAAATGGGAATGGTTTGTATTAGTGCTCACTATTCTTTTGTAGTAGTGTTAACTTAAGTGAATTGAATAAGTATGGCAGCTTTCTGCCCCTTCCCCCTCAATAGCTGATGTTTTTGTGGCTGAAAGTAAGGTTGCACATTTTATGGGGCGGGGAAGACAGAAGGCCTATACATTCTGGTTTAATATATAAATATGGCCATAGTGGGTCAGACCAAAGGTCCATGTAGCCCAGTATCCTGTCTTCCGACTGTGGCCAATGCCAGGTGCTCCAGAGGGAATGAACAGAACAGGTAATCATCAAGTGATTCATCCCCATTGCCCATTCCCAGCTTCTGGCAAACAGAGGCTAGGGACACCATCCCTGCCCATCCTGACTAATAACCATTGATGGACCTATCCTCCATGAATTTATCTAGTCCTTTTTTGAATCCTGTTATAGTCTTGGCCTTCACAACATCCTCTGGCAAGGAATTCCACAGGTTGACTGTGTGTTGTGTGAAAAAATACTTCCTTTTGTTTGTTTTAAACCTGCTGCCTATTAATTTCATTTGGTGACCCCTAGTTCTTGTGTTACAAGGAGTAAATAACACTTCCTTATTTATTTTCTCCACACCAGTCATGATTTTATAGACCTTTATCATATCCCTCCCTTAGTAGTCTCTTTTCCAAGCAGAAAAGTCCCAGTCTTATTAATCTCCCCTCATACAGAAGCCATTCCATACCCCTAATTATTTTTATTGCACTTTTCCAAACCTTTTCCAAGTCCAATATATCTTTTTTGAGATGGGGCAACCACATCTGCATGCAGTATTCAAGATGTGGGCATACCATGGATTTATATAGAGGCAATATGACATTTTCTCTCTTATTATCTATCCCTTTCTTAATGATTCACAACATTCTGTTCGTTTTTTTGACTGCTGCTGCACATTGAGTGGATGTTTTCAGAGAACTATCCACAATGACTCCAAGATCTCTTTCTTGAGTGGTAACAGCTAATTTAGACCCCATCATTTTATACGTATTGTTGGGATTACATTTTCCAAGGTGCATTGCATTTCATTTATCAACATTCAATTTCATCTGCCATTTTGTTGCCTAGTCACCCAGTTGTGTGAGATCCTTTTGTAGGTCTTTGCAGTCTGCTTGGGACTTACCTCTCTTGAGTAGTTTTGTATCATCTGACAATTTTGCCACCTCAATGTTTACCCCTTTTCCAAATCATTTATAAATATGTTGAATAGGACTGGCCCCAGTACAGACCCCTGGGGACACCCCTATTTACCTCTCTCCATTCTGAAAACTGACCATTTATTCCTACTTTTTGTTTCCTGTATTTTAACCAGTTACCAATCCATGAGAGGACCTTCCCTCTTCTCCCGTGACAGTTTACTTTGCTTAAGAGCTTTTGGTGAGGGATCTTGTCAAAAGCTTTCTGAATATCTAAGTACACTGTATCCACTGGATCCTCCTTGTCCGTGTGCTTGTTGACCCCTCTTAAAGAATTCTAGTAAATTGGTCAGGCATGATTTCATTTTACAAAAAACATGTTGACTCTTTCCTAACAAATTATTTTAAACTATGTGTCTAACAATTTTGTTCTTTACTATAGTTTCAACCAGTTTGCCTGGTACTGAAGTCAGGCTTACTGGCTTGCAATTGGATCCCCTCTGGAGCCCTTTTTAAAATTGGCATTGCATTAGAGATCCTCCAGTCATTTGGTGCAGAAGCTGATTTAAATGATAGGTTACAAACTACAGTTAGTTGTTCTGCAATTTCTCATTTGAGTTCCTTCAGAACTCTTGGGTGAATACCATCTGGTCCTGGGACCTCAATCTGGGACAATTCCTCAGATTTGTCACCTAGAAAGTATGGCTCAGGTTTGGAAATCTCCCTCACATCCTCAGCCATGAAGAATTCATTTAATTTCTCCACAATGGCCTTATTGTCCTTGAGTGCTCCTTTAGCATCTCGATCATCCAGTGGCCACACTAGTTGTTTAGCAGGCTTCCTGCTTCTGATGTACTTACAAAAAAATTGCTATTACTCTTTGAGTCTCTGGCTAGTTGTTCTTCAAACTCTTTTTTGGCCTTCCTAGTTATATTTTTACACCTCATTTGCCTTTCTATTTTCCTCACTAGGATTTAACTTCCACTGTTTAAAGGATGCCTTTTTTTGGTCTCACTGCTTCTTTTACTTTGTTGCTTAGCCACAGTGGCACTTTTTTGGTTCTCTTACTATGTTGTTTAATTTGTGGTGTACATTTAAGATGAGCCTTTATGGGTGATGTGGCAAAGGAAAAATTTATTATTTCAGGGTGGTGACTTAGTCAGTGATTCCCTGGCTATTCTATCATTGTAGTGTTGATACAAGCATGCGAGCAACCTTAACATGCTTTTAACAAAGTTTTCTGTTTGGGGGAATTTGCCAGGTTTTTTAGCAAGTCTTTACCAATGTTTGTAATCACACAGATAACTGTCACTGTTGATAGGGATTGTATGTCCCCTTGCTGAACCCTGATGTCCCCCATGCTACCACAGCTGCAGTCTTTCCTCCTGGCTCCCCATCCATGGCCTAGAAAGTCTCCCTTGCTTCCATCCCATAAGCCTCTGCACCCTAAACTCCTCAGAATCTCATCCCTTAATGTCCACTCACATCCCTTCCCCACCATACCCCATTACTCTATCCAGCTACCTTTTAAATTATTATGTATTACAGTGGGAGGGGGTAGGGAGATGGAGAGACGTGCAGCTGAAGGTGACTCAGGAGCAAGGCTAGCAGCTTCTTCCTGTGCCCGATCTCCTGTGGCAGGCTGGCAGCACTGGGGAAGCGGCTAACAGAACTTAATGGTCCCATCAGCTACTGTTGACGTAGCTCAGCTGGGCTATCCTGAAAGACTGTGTGTTTATTTTTAACATTTCAAAAGAGACTGTAAAGTTTGTAGGGACTATGTTGTTTAGCTAGAAGAATCCAAAGAAAATGGAGAGGGGAAAAAACAGCAGCAGGGGGCATTAGTAAATGTTTTCTCTACACAAATTAGATATTTTACTAAAAGATGACACAAAAAATTGTCCTCTAATTTTATTGTGCCATATATGGGGACTGAATCCAATCATTTAAGTGTTAAAGAAGGACCGAAATTCTAATGAAGGGCTAGTTAGCATAATATATATCACACCCTTTGTTTTTTCTATTTGCATTTGTGGGTACATTTTTAGATTTGGACAACTCTTTATCCCTTTGCCTCTGTAACTGGTTTCGAAACACTGTCAACACCTTTCCAGCAAGAGCTAGGTCTAAACTGCATTCTCTAGAAGCAGTTGTGATCTCTTATGTCTCCGTTGTATATATGAAAGAGTCCAGAATATATGGCTTTAAAGATTTCTAAAACTAAATCTACTTATGCTATATTAGGATCAAATTCTCTGCTGGCATAAAATTGGCATGGATCCTCTGACTTTAATGGACATGTTCAGGATGGGTCCTATGCCTTTCTATATGGTTGTATAGTATGCAGCATATTCTGGGCACTACTGGATATAAATAATAATTGTAATTATTCAATTTTCTAAACAGTTAAGAATCTGTGATTAGTTTGAGGACTTCTTGTACCAAAATAACTAAGTAAATAGCACCACTTCTAAAAAAGAACTAGTGGCTTGCCTTCTATAACATTCATTTTATTAATGTAAAAACCAAACTAGCTAATGAAAGAAATCCTCTACCAAAGCTAGATTAAAATAACATCAAAGGTACAAAAGCAAGGGAATTCAGTATTATCTCTGAGCCTCTCCTTCCTGCTGTGTATCTAGATATTGCGGGAGCCTCCTAACTTTGATTAGTTTAGACACCAAAGTACTGTAGATCAACTCTCACAATTACCATTGACATCAAAGCAAATTCCATAGGCAGAGAAAGGATAGTATATGGCCCTAAATCGGGTCCAGTCCAAGCGGATCAGTGCAACCTCACTGGGGAACTTCTAGTTAACTGAGGGCATGTCTACTTAAGGACACTCAGGAAAGTTAAGACAAACTAACTAAGTAACTTTAAAAGATAAGCTATAGCAAACCAAAGCCACTTTAACTTCTGAATGAGAACATCCACATAGGGGTTAAATGTACTTTAACTTCACACATTAATTAATTCATCATAACTTTGCTGAGTATCCCTGAGTAGACAAGCTAGGAGTCAACTTGATTTTGTGGCTTGTGGTCCAACCCTTAGCATTTAATAATAGTATATCAAATATTTTTAGCTATAATTTTCTACAAAGTCAAACACAGCACCACACAGACAAGGGAATGGGACTCGAGTTTGATAAAACTAGAGTCATGCAATGCTACCTTAGAACCATAGGCTTAGAAGGGACTGCAAGGGTCTTCTAGTGTAATCCTCTGCCAAGATGAAGAAATTGTTGTGTCAAACCATCCAAGACAGGTAGGTATCCAGCTTCCTTTTAAAAACCTCCAGTGAAGAAGCTTCCATGACCTCTCTAGGCAGTCAGTTCTATTGTCCTACTGTTCTTACAGTTAGGAAGTTTTCCTGAGATTTAATTTGTTTGCTATACTGCAGTTTTAATACATTGCTCTTGTCCTGCCTTCTGTGGCAAGACAGAACAATGTTTTCTCGATCTTTTTTATGGCAGCCTTTCAAGTATTTGAAGACCATTATCATGTCCCCCCCTTAATGTCCTCTTTTCCAAATTAAACATAACCAATTCCTTCAGCTTTTGCTCATTCCTTCCCACTGATCATCTTTGTCATGCGCCTCTGGATCTTTTCCAGTTTCTCTACATCCTTTCTATACTTTGACTTTCACTGAATGTCTAACAAATCTTTTTGTGCATTATTTTTCACGTTTAAAATTATTATTGTATTATAATTATTGTTTTTAAAATTATTTTAGTTTTTGGTTAGCAACTCTGTAACGTTTTGAACACAAGTGATCCCATGTTGTCATGTGGTGTTTTCCTGACTCCGTGATTGGATGAGTGTGCGTTCATTCCAGTTCTGTATCAATGTAGCTGGGAAATTTTTGGTAAATGAAACATTTTGGTTTTCAGAAGCCAGGAAATAATTTGTAAATTGCAAAATATTTCTGTTTTGAAAACTTCACAATGAAAACATGTCTTTTCTGTGAAAGATTTTGCAAATGCAAAAAAGATAAAGTTCAACAGCTCTAGTGATGAGGTTCTGGTTGAATGCTCCAGTTTGAACGTGAAGTGGGTAAAGAATGAATGGCTACATAATTAAAAGACACAAATAATGACAAATATGAGAAATTTATAAAGAAACCTTTACCATAAAATATTTTTATGTAGAGAATATCATTTTACTTAGTAAGTGTGTAAATTTATCCATTATCTGTAAGTAATCCATTATCATGCAATATGCAATGTAAATTTTCCATTTTTTCCCTATGTACTCTGGCTTCATGCCTGATATTTTAAAAATAGACTTAGGTGTAAGACATAATCTTCAGATATCTTTATCAGTTTAACTCCGTAGCTACCTATAAGTATTCTCTTGTACTCTCTGAAGCCTGTTCACTATAGGGTACAATTCACCAAAGTGTAAAGGGCCAAGAGAAGAAGTATGTACTACTTATATCTCACTTGAGCCCTGTTTTGAAGACTTAAGTGGGACATAACCCTTGTGCTGGCTGTCTCCATTAGGGTGAATTTCAAATTGCAGTGAACTGTGCATATGTACTTTCATTGTAAGCACTTACAAGTATTTCACCAATGCTTTTATTAATACATACACTGACAGACTGTCTGTCTAGGCAATGAACAGAGCAAATCAAAAAGTGGAAAAATAAATTAGCAAGGGAAAAAAGTTATATTTGAAAGTTGTTCCCATTGCACTAGGTTCCAGATGCATTTATTTTCTGTTAATTTCACTATATTTTCTGCAGTATTTTAATAGAAAGCTTATCAAAGCCTTTATCAAACTTATTTTAAAAATCAGTACAAAATGACTAGTTTTTGAAAACTAGAGTTGAAATAATTTTTTGCCAAAAAAATGGAGATTTAGATTTAACTGAAACAATTTATGACTTTGAAAAGAACAGAAAAAAAAATCAGAAATGCTGAAACAAACTAACATTTCTAAATTGAAACAATTTGACTTTCCATTTTGGAAAGACATTCTGTTTTAGAATTTCCCTCAATTTGTTTAAAAAAAATTAGAAATATTTTAAAAATTTCAAGATCAAAACAAACATTTCAGTCAACATGAAACTAGAGTTTTTTCAAGACGTTGAAAATTTTCGAACACTTGTTTTGAGTCACCCAAATGAATTTCTTTTACCTGCCGCTCACCTGAATATTAATTTATTCCGACAGCCCCACTGAAAGTCACCTTTTCTTACTGAAAACTGAGATGTTAGTAAATGAATTTTTTTTCTAATTTTGAAAACAATATCCAAATGATGTTGCTGTTAAGTCTTGTGAAAAACAGAACATTTTGATAGTCAACAATTTTTGTGACCAGATTAATTTTCAAAAAAGCCTATTTCTTGACACAGCCTACTGAACCGCACAAAAACTTTGTGTGAAAAATTTTAGCTAGCTCTATTAATGAGTTCAGATCAATTCAAAAGACTGGTGTTCAGAGGGATATACTTTTGCAGCACCTAAGTGCCATTTCATGTCTGAGCTAGCTTACTCACCATCTAACACTGGTTTTGTAGCAGAGAAACTATTATGAATCACTGCAAAAAATGACTACATTGCACACAAAGCATTTTCATTTTTAAGTTTTTATGTCAGGGTTCATCTTGAACAAAACAAGCAGTAAGAATGAAGTCAGCTTGTCATGATGGAAAATAATTATTTAGGGGAAACTGATATCATACGTACCTGGGCGAGAAATAACCCAAAAGTTCTCATTCTAAAGAAACATCGAAGGAAAACAAAGCAGCAGCTTTTGTGCTGGATGTTCTTTCCTCTCTGTGGATTGGCTGCTTTATCCAACCACTCTCCTTACTTCCTCCTCACTCCAACTGCTTTCCATGCTCCTCTCATTCTTCCCCTCCCTTCCTTCAAATAACCCTCTCTTATCCTTTTTTTCCCTTCAAGCCAATCCCTTCCAACTTTCTCTCTGCACTGTGCCCCCAGCCTATAATACATTTAATTATAAATTTAGGCCAGTTCTACCCTGGAAATCTTTGTCAGTGTAGCAATGTCACTTAGGAGTGGGTGGTGGTGGTGGTGTTTTGGTCAACATTTCTATACTGGGAAAAGCTTAGAGTAAATGCAGTTTATACCAACATAACAATGATTTTTCATGATATCTTATTTCATCTGGAGAATCAGGATAAGCTATCCTGGAAAAATCATTTTTGATGGTATAAACTGCATCTATACTCATGACAGTCTTTTTCTAGTGTGGACCTCGTCTTAGTTAAAAACAAATAGAAATCAACCCCGTGGTTTTTTCCAAAAATTTGTAGAATTAACATATTTGCAAATTAAACTAAAAGAATGATTAGACATCTGGAAAACAAGCCTTTATTGCAAGAGACTTAAGCTCAATCTATTTATCCAAGAGAAGGTTGAGAGGTGACTTGATCATGATCTATAAATACCTATGTGACAAGATTTCTGGCAGTACATAGCTCTTTAATCTAGCAGAAAAAGACATCACAAGATCCAATGGTTGGCAGCTGAAACTAGATAAATCCAGACTAGAAATAAGGTGTACATTTTTAACAGTGAGGGCAATAAACTATTGCAATAACTTACCTTGTGACATGTTGAAGTCTTCATCTCTTAAAGCCTTTAAATCAAGACTGGATATCTTTCTAAAAATGTACTGTAGCTCAAACAGAAGTTGTGGGCTTGATGGAGAAATTATTGGGTGAGGCTCTTGGGCCTGTGTTATACAGGATGTTAGATTAGATCGTAAGAATGGCTCTTTCTACCCTTACAATCTATGAATCCAATACACCCGTTATGTACCCTGCAAAACAGACCAAGGACAAACCAGTACTGAAATTATTTGTTATCAGTTATTCAATACTCAGACAAAATGTATTTGCCTGCAAAAAATAAAAGCACACCAGTCCATTTATTTTAATATTGACAGTTTGATAGACCAAGCCTGGTTTGATAAAGTGAGTAGTTTCACTCAGTTTTAGAAAATCTCCTGAAGCAACCCATCCATGTGGTGTAAAGAGGCTCACTCTGTTCTTTGGTACTATCCTGCCAAACAGAGAGATTTGATGATTATATTACTGCAGAGTGTTTCTCTAAATGTAAAGATAAGCTCAGAGTTGTGATAATGAACATTTTATTTCTGATGTTTTCATGGAAATAATTTATAAACCTGTTAAAACTTCCTAAATAATAGTAGTGTGTTATATGCTTATAAAGTTTGCAAATGATACCAAGCTGAGAGGGATTGCAAGCACTTTGGAGGACAGTATTAGAACTCAAAAAGACCTTCACACATTGGAGAATTGGTCTGAAATCAACAAGATGAAATTCAATACTATATTCAGGAAGGAGAAATGAAATACACAAATACAAAATGGGGAATAACTGGCTAGGCAGTAGTACTACAGAAAAGGGCCTGGGGGTTATGGTGGATCACAAATTGAACATGAGCCAACAGTGTGATTCAGTTGCAAAAAGACTATTATCATCCATGGGAGTATTAACAGGTATGTCATATCTAAGACACGGGAGGTAACTGTCCAGCTTGACTTGGCCTCAGCTGGAGAACTGTATCCGGTTTTTGGTTTCACACTTTAAGAAAGATATGGAGAAACTGGAGAGAGTCCAGAGGAGAGCAACAAGAATGATAGAAAGATTTAGAAAACCTGACTTGTGAGGAAAGGTTAACAAAACTGGGCATTTTTACTCTGGAGAAAAGAAGACTGGCAGGGGAATCTGTTAAGTCTTCAAATATGTTAAGGGCTGAGATCAATTGTTCTTCATAGTCACTGAAGGTGGCTTAATCTGCAGCAAGGGAGACTTAGGTTAGAATCCGGGGGTGGTGGTGGTGAGGGGGAGGTGTGTGTTCTAACTATAAGGATAGATGAGCACTGGAATAGGTTTCCAAGGGAGATTGTGGAATTCACGTCATTGACGGATTTTAAGAACAGGTTAGACAAACACCTGTCAGGGATGGTGGATACTTGGTCTTGCCTCACTCCAGGGGGCTGGACTAAATGACCTCTTGAGGTCCTTTCTAGCCCTTCGGTTCTATGATTGTATTCCTTTAGCCTTCTTTTCACTTTCTTGCCCTCAGGCACTTTCCCTCTCCTCCCCCTTGGTTCTTCTCCCTGTCCGTCTCCTTGCCCCTCTCTTCTTTCTATATCCCACCTTGCGCCCTCTCCTCTCACATTTTCATGGCCCTATTTATTTGTTTGTTGGAACTCCAGTTGTGGACCAGGACTCCCCTGTGCCAGGCGCTGTACAAACGCAGAACAAAAATATGATCCCTGCCCCAAAAAGCTTACAGTCTAACTGTAAGACAAGAGACAGCAGGTGTACACACAGGGCCGGTGCTTCTATTAGGCGACCCTAGGCAGTCGCCTACGGTGCCAGGATTTGGGGGGCGGCATTTTGTGCTCGCCCCACGGCGTGCGCGGGAGCTTCCGGTTCTGCTCCCGTTGCGCCACTGAAGAAGAACCTTCTGCCGACATGCTGCGGAAAACAGCGGCAGGCAATTGAGCAGCTCAATGACTGCCGCTGTCGCCTGCGGCATTTCAGCGGAGGATCCTTCTTCGGTGGCGTGATGGGAGTGGAACCGGAAGCTCCTGCGTGCCCTGTGGGGAGCACACAAAATGCCGCTCCCCGAATTCTGCCTAAGGCGCCAGAACCCCTGGTGCCGCTCCTGTGTACACAGACAGACAGGGAACACAAGTGAACAATGAGACAGTCCTGGTCAGCATGATACGCAGTGGTCTCAACACACCAGGAAACTTCTCATTGTCAAGTTGTCTCTATCTTTGCTGCCATAAGGAGCCTATCACCTTGATATCAGTGCACCACCCCAAATTAAGTAGAACTATCGGCCTCTATAACAAAAATGGGCCTTTTTCTCTTCTGCCTTTGCCTCCTTCCCCCTCTTGCCTGACTGTCATTCTTTTAGCTCACTTTCTTCTCCCCTTCCTTTTCTCACAAAGATTTCAGTGAGACAAAAATTGGAGATGGTAGCCATCTTTTGTAAGGCAGAAAAGAACATCACAAGATGATCACATGAATATCTGTAGCTATGAACAGCTTTAATAAAATCATTCTCGATCATGAGAATGGGAATAAAATTGTGTAAATTAGCAAATTCCAAAAGGGGTGAGACTTCATTAGGGTCTAGATATTTTTCCCTATGGCTATTGTTGTCCAATAGATTCTCCTTTAACTAGAGAATGACTTAGCCAAAAACATTACACTCAGTTGCAGGTAGCAAGGTCTCTCCTGAAAGGGATAACGTGCCTAACAAAAAATTAATATGTTGGAAAAAAATCAGAAAATCTTTCCGTCTGGGAGTTCAAGCTGGCCTTTGGAGTTTATATCAAAAGAGATCTGCTCTGGACACTTACTTTTCATTTGGCAAAAACTGGCCAACAAGGCTTTGAAAAGCTATTTCTGCTTATCTCTGCATCATTCTGAAAATTTTATATGGTAGTCGGAACAGACACCAGTATAACAGAAAACTTAAAATTAACATGCTACAGTCCTCAAGCTTTAAAATTCCACCTGTACTACAGGAAAGGTGTGTCTTTACAGCCACTCTGGAAATTCCTTATAGGGCAAATGGAATTTTAAACCTATTGAAATATCATCACTTGCATGACCTACAGTTTTCATCTCCATTAAGAAGCAGTGTCCTTCATGTAGCAGTTTAAGAAGAAGATGATAGTCTGGGGTCTGCAAAGAATTTTTCCCCATTTCTTAATTTACAGCATCACATACAGAGAGAGAGAGAGAAAGAGAAAGAGAGAGAGAGAGAAGGTGGGTGAGGTAATAGATTTTATTGGATCGACTTCTGTTGATGAGAGAAACAAGCGTAGAGCTACACAGACCTGTTCTTCGGGTCTGGAAATGGTGCTCCCAGTGCCACAGAAGAGCTCTGTGTGGCTCAAAAGCTTCTTTCTCTCACTAACAGAAGTTGGCCCAATAAAAGACATTACCTCACACACCTTGTCTCTCTCATATCCTGGGACCAACATGGCAAAAACTACACTGCATAGCACCCCATACAGGCAGCCAATTAAGCAGCAGCCTTTCTGCTGTGCTGGCTTAAAATAGACCTTCCTCCACTTGAATGTTGCAGCCCTAGCTGAAGCAGACGACATGATTTAGTTGGAAGTTCATTTCACATGCAATTTGTTAGACTTGATTTTTTTGTTTAAATTTACTTTAAAAAATTCTAGTATGATGTAAACAAAACCGGTGCCGTTAGCCAGTGCATATGTTCCATTTATGTTCATGAGCAGCAGCTGCATACACAACTTGCTCATCCCATCACTGTGCTCCACCTCTTGTGAGGACGTGTGTACTTTTAAAATTTAAATCTGTTGCAAAAAGCCAGGCACGGTGGGGCACAGGAACTCAATGGTGAAGCAAAGGCAGAGGAACTTAAGGGCTAATGCTGTTTTCCCTAGTCTAATAGAATTCCTAGTTCGATGCTGGAAGTAAGTGGCTCTTTCTGCAAATCTTTACAATTGTCACATGACACTTCCGGGCTAGGCTGTGCTTGCTAACTCATGAAAATATGTACTATATTGCTCAGTCTAGACATCTATATATAAACAAGATTGCATTTCACATCAAGGGCTGCCTATCTTTTTATACACATTACTAGATGACTAGATATGCTGAGATATGTAAAGTATATTTGCACTAAATATGAACTCTGATCTGGGTGTTTAGAGGCTACTTAAGCTTTGTTCTTCTTGCTTCTTACAGAATTTAAGCTATACAATATGTGTTGTTTTAAATATGGACCTTGAGCCAAGTCGTTTCCTTCTCAGAACATGCGTTAGGCATCAACTCTCGCCTGCCATTTGCTGGGATTGATAATGTGCCAAGTCTTGAAGTCCTTGTTCAGACAAGACTCTCTCATGGAAATCAATGGAATTTTGCCTGAGTAAATACTTCAGGATATTCGCCCAAATTATTTATATCAGGCGCATTAGGAACAAACCAACTTTTTAGACCTGAAAAGTAGAATAATGAAAATCTCAAGTGATGGGAGAACATTTTGTAGGCGGAATACAGATAGGTCCAGTACTGGCAATGAAAATTCTCCGTGTGAGAAAGTAGGACAATACATCATTTAAAAAGTTTCTTGTTGAGTTAATGGAGCAGCTTTTAAATTCAGCTGACAGAATACACGCATGGAAAGCATAAGAGTCTGGTTCTGTTGTAGTGTGATTGCTGGTGACTTCTGGATTATTCAGAGCGATTTAAAAATAAACAAAAGGTTCTGAGAAATTTTGTATAAAAAATCTTTTACATTTTTCTTTTTTTCTCTTTCTGAAAATCAGAATGCTAAATATGGCACGGACTCAGAGGAAAAGATGCTGAGAACAGCTGCTTTGCTGTAATTCAGCAATCAACTCATTACAATCAGTTCCAGCAAATAACCTGCAAAATAACATGAATATAAAAACTGGAAAAAATCTGAAATGTGCTTAAATGATCAGCTTTTAATGTCAGAGTAACTTCCAAGTTTTAATTCATAAAGGTGGGCAGGCTTTCTTGAAACCTGGCTGACACTTTTGAAATCCTTCTGTAATGCTGGACACCATACAATACATGGTGCTTGAAAACAACATATCTCTTGCATCTGCAAAAATAGCTATTATTTTTATGAGGCCTAGACAAAAGTAATATCTGTGTATTCTTTGTTGGCTCTGCAGTAGCAGTAAATCAATCTGCGCTATTTTGAGATCAATTAACTTTAGAAGCCTGGAAAATAAAATGTAGGTACTAGACCAGGGGTAGACACCCTATGGCACGTGTGTCAAAGGCGGCACGCGAGCTGATTTTTAGTGGCATTCACACTGCTTGGGTCCTGGCCACCGGTCCAGGGGCTTTGCACTTTCATTTAATTTTAAATGAAGCTTCTTAAACATTTTTAAAACCTTATTTACTTTATGTACAACAATAGTTTAGTTATATATTATAGACTTATAGAAAGAGACCTTCTAAAAACTTTTAAATGTGTTACTGGCACGTGAAACCTTAAATTAGAGTAAATGAATGACGACTCGGCACACCACTTCTGAAAGGTTGCTGACCCCTGTCCTAGTCAGAACAAGAAACAATATCACCTGAACAAAAGCTATCTGTGGTTGTTTAGCAGAGTTTACCATGAGAGCTCTAACTACGTGATCCAAGGTTAGATCTTGGTCTTGCTCTGCACCATTACCTGGGAGACAGTGGTCAAAGAAGTCTACTCAGCTTCTTGGGAGGGAAGTACCTAATGTTTCTCTCAAAAGCTTCCTTCTTCCTGGCCCAGGAGCAGTGCTAAGTAATTCTAGAGAATTCTGTCTCTATCCACTCATGCATTCTCTGCACTATCGCTTTTTTTGAGGGTGAAAGAGAGGGAGGACAATAGTCCTAGAGGTTCCAAAAGAGCAAGAAGTATTTGCCCATATAAAATGAATAAAAATGCAATTTGAGTTGTACTTTAAAGTTTTTATTTTAAATTTTTCACCAAGCCATCCTATATATCATGAAAACTCACTACAAGGCTCGCAAATGCTGATTTCCTGCCAGCACCACCCATTTTTTTCCCTTTTAATTCTAGGCTGTCTCTGTTCTCTGCATCTCCTAGAGTGAATCTGTCAGACCTCTGTTGTCCTGTAACCTGTATGCTCATTTGAGCAAGCAGTGTTGGCTTGATTCTGATTTCACACCTATGTAAATCAGAAGCAAAGTGAGATTACAATCAAGCTCTGTGTGTTGTATGGGGACAAACACTGTGTCGAAGCTTAAATAATCCTGTGTATGCCAGTTCCATTCTAAACTGGAGCTAAAGAGACTCTGTAACCAGGTGCCAATCATCCACTACGACAGTCAAACTAACACAATAATTGGACTTTTTTAAAAAAAGAAAAGGGTGGTGGTAGAAAACTGACAATACTGAGTTTAAAAGCAACCGTCTGAAAGCCCACGGAAATGCCAAAGGGAGGAGAGGGAGAGAATCAGTGGGCTTTTCAGAAGCTGAACGTGAATGGTTGGAATAGGCTCATTCTGCTGGACATTCTTCCTTGACAAGATAATAAATATTTTAATGGAACTCTGATTTTACAAGGTTGCTGTTGTGGGTCCAGTTAAAATCATCAATAAGGCTAGAGTGACTGTGGTGTTGGAGAGTCTGGATTGCAAAATCGATGGTTGAATCCAGCATGAAGATTTTTTTTAAAAAGCGTTTCTATTTTAAGTACCAGTGTCTTGCCCAGCAGTGTCTTTGGGAGGGAATATAGGAAACGTACATGGCAGTTTAAAGAGGCTATGGGGAACACTATCACATTTCATTTTTAGCTTTGCACCAGCACACTTGTGGTTCCTTGTGACTGCATCTAGGTTTGTTTTGATCTCTAAAGTGGGCGAGGAATTCCCTGTTGTTTCCATAGTCTTTCCTTTCTTTCTTTGACCTTCGTGGCTTGTTTATGTGGGGAAATTTACAAGAAGAACCATAATATACTGCTCTAGTTATACCAGTATAACGCCTCATGTGGATATTCTAATTCCAGAATAAGAGTGACCACACAGAGAGTTATAGTGGCAGAATTATACTGGTATTATTCTGCTGGTAAATTTCCTCGTGTAGACAAGCCCTCAGTTGTTGGTGACATATACTATCCTGACAGTTTATCTCAACACCAGGAGGGTTGGGAAAATAGCTTCAAGATCCATCACCAGTGCAGTTTCATAAATCAGCTAGGCACTCTGGCATCATCTGCTTCCCATCTCTCCACACAACATAGCCAGGGTTGGGAGAATTCAGCTCATTTCAGGCCAAGTAAATCCTACAGAAAAGAACTCAATGCACCCAGATGCATGCTCATACTTTTAGTTTCTTTATATAGCTTAGGTCTAGCCCGAAATTAATTCCTAAAATCTGCATGGTGGTGCTATCATGTTATCTTGCTCTTCATATTGGACTAGGGTCCAGATCATCAGCTTAGATTTAGTCCCCTTTAACCTACACAGCTGGGGATATCCATGACATAGGAGAGCCCTCTCATAAAATAAAGCAGGGGTGGCCTTCTGTATACAACCTGCTCCCTGCTCCCTCTGCATAGGGTTGGGTGGGCCAGGGCTGGGGCTGTGCTGCTGTCTAGTACCTTTCCTTGGGTAGAACGGTCCCTAGAGAAATGATCTAATCAGTGCAATTCAGAGAAGCTCTGGGACTGTGAAAGGGGCATGATCAGAGCAAGCAGAAAGATGGCCTAAAGCTGTGGATGGTCTCCTTAACTTTTAGTGTCTCTGTCATCCTATTATACAGTAACTAATCAAACATACAGATCTCACTGGCACAAGGTTACAGAAAATATCGTCTGATGTTTTTCCCATCAGAAAGTGGCAGCTCCTGATAGGCTAAAAGTGTTCTGCAATGTGTAACATAGCCATGAAAAAGTAAGCAAGATCCTAGGTGAACGTTTTTCATTGTTACATTGCAATGGACTCAGTCAGGGTTATTTACAGTAGCTCTGAAGTTGCACAACTATTTTTATGCAGAAGCCTATCCTAGGTACAAATAATAATAGTAATGATAATTTGAGACGTATTTAATTCCTATACGGGAAATGTGTAACTCAAAGCCACTTAGCCAAAGTTAGACGTTCGTAAACTTATTGAAAGGAGAGTTGGTGCTTTTTCTTTCTTTCTTTCCTTGCTCTCTCTCTTGATACCATTTTGTACCTAAGTTCTTTTTCTCTCTGAGCAGCAGGTTGCACTGTCCTGTTCCTAAACTACCAAATCCAGGAGCCAGTCCTGCGTGCAGTTCCCCTTCTCAAATCCCCAGTTGTGGCACTCTTTGTTACCTCATTAGACAGATGGCTGGATCAGAATCAGCTCAGCCTCATTGATGGAAGAGGAACCCTAAATTACTGACAGCTCTCTAAAAAGTTTCTTAAGGATCAAAACATCTATTGCTCAAAGAGAAAAAAGTCAAGAAAACAGTAATTTGTTTCATTCTTAGACATAAAAATGGCACTGGATTAGTGGTTTACAGACCCAAAAATGTTACACTGCACTGTCATATGTATTTGTTTGCCACAGACTTTTAAAGCATAATTTAAACTATAAAACCCTGGAACATTAAAGTTTCCTAACTATAGTCCACCCTAAAGTACAGGACTTTTAAAAAAAATTCCTTGTTATTCCTGCCTCTATAATACAGGGTCATTATATAGACATTTGGCTTTAAAGGCACATGTAATTTAAAATATAATCTAAAGTTTAGAGCCTGTTTTATTGCACCGTGGCTCATCACCTTATTGCAGTTCAGCTAAACATCTGAGCTAGCTCAGAGTGTTCTGGTTCATAAAGTTTTTATTTTGAAATGCAATTGATCTTGAAGTCTGTATTTCTTTGTGCCATAAACAGAGTACTATCAATCTTAACTTTTTACATCTGCTCGGTCCTCTTCTTGCAGGTTTCTGGTTGATTTAGTGACCTTCCAGTTGAGTGATTGATCCTTTTGTCTAGTCTCTCATTTCCCAAGTGAAAAGAATCAGTTCTAATAACTTCCACCCCCCATTCCCTGTCCAGACTTAAGGGAACCTAATGTCTGATGCTTGCACCACTTTCCTGTTGCTTATTAGCAAATGGCCTTCCCAGGAAATCATTTAATAAACAAGTTATAGCCAGCTAAGGGACAGACTGCAGGTTCCCGTTTGTCCGTGGAGCCAGTGTTTTATTTTGTTTGTTTTACCACTGTCCCACATATTTGGCCTTTTGAAATATGTTTACTGCAGAGTAGGAGAAGAGAAGGCAGGCAGCTAATGGCACAGAACTGCTCAACTTCTACTTATATGGTTCTTTATCTGAGTTGCTCAGTTCACAGTCAGAGAACTGAAGCTTCATATTCCAGCTTTTCATAGAGAGAGTTAGAGGCACAAGAAGGGCTTTTGATTTGAAGTGTGTGTTCTCCATATCTAATTATTTCTTTATGATATTCCTCGGGCGGTTTCAAGAGGAAGGTTAAATTGCAGATCTGTTTTATAGCTGTTTTTATAGTTGCTCCACTCATTGGCCATTTGATGGACCTTTCCTGTGTTGCTATTCTAAGCTGTTGCACTGTAATACTGCAGACTGTGCAGGCTGTAATTGTTACTTTTCTAATCTCACTGCCAAGTGTTTTTGCATTTCTACCTTTTTTGTTCCTTTTGAAATGTAAAACAAGAAAACTAAGACTAGCTTGCCAGAGAATATGAGAGATACCAAAATGAACTACTATCTTTCCAGGAATCCTTCTTGGGTCACTATCCCCATGCCAAAATTCATGTAAGTAGCCAACCTTTTGGACCAGGAGTCAGTGGGATTTGCATGCAGTATCACTTAGCAGGAGAACCTTTTGATTTATTGAGAGGCTTTCAGTGTGTTTAATATTATCTTTACAGGCCTAAGAACAGATTAGCTGTTCTGACCCTCAAGAGGATCATTAGAGAGAGAGATCTTCTTAACAGCTATTCTGCTGATTTTTTAAAATAGAAAATGCTCTTTCAATTTTAAATTAAACAGTGGGATTATTTTCAGTGTACAAACACTCTCCATACTTGGAGGAGTCTTAAGGGGCACCAAAAGCCAGAGAGGGTAATTAGTATGTATTAAATGGGGGAAAACATTTCTTGAAAGTATATGTTGGTTTTTTTTTTTACTAGGGAGGGAGAGAACTTGAATATGACCCTGGCAATAACTAGAAACTCCTCTTTTCCCTTTTTCTTAGCATCTTGAACCATCTGTATATGTATGGATATGTTGAGTGCTCCTTATCTGCAATGGTCATTCTTTCAAAATGGCCATTATCCAGTGCCCAGAGTCTGTGTCATTCACTCTCCAGTGTGGCCTTGCTTTGAATACAGACTTTTTTTTGTATAACTTGTTGTGTGGATGCCAAGGTTTTACATAGTTGCTGAAACGCTTGAGAGCTTGGCAAGTGTTTTGAAATGGCAGCTGGGTGCTTTGGGGTTTTATGAAAACATCCATGCGGTCTGCACCTATGGCTCAGCTTCTCTTACATATTGCTCAAGCACCACTTCCTAGTAAACAGCTGTAGTACCGACCCTTTTATGATAAACAGCGAAGGAAGCCATAGGTCCATTTCTGCCATGACTATATTTGTTCAATAGGAATTCTTTCCTCCCTTTTTGTATGCAAATCTCTTGGTATGAAGCCATTTACACAAAAGGCTCTTACCAGGTTAAGTTGATAGCATAGTGATTCCATAAAACACGTGTTTTATGTCCACATGAAACATGGTGCCCAACTCTCTTGGAATTCCAGTGGGAACTGGGCTTCTAACATCCTTAGGTAGCATTGAAAATCACAGCCCATATGGTTTCAACCCTTGTTTTGACCTTCCTCCTGAGTGACCCTCCACGTCACTCCTCCCCACCCCCTCCCCATGGTCCACCCCCCTTATCTGGGGGGGGGGAAGGTTCTGTCCTCCTTCCGGGCATGGCTGCTGTACCGCACCAGCCCTTCCACGCAGGGTCTCCTCTGTCTGTACAGCTGCTAGACCCACCAGAGGACAGCCCGCACTGGAGGAGCTGCGGGCGTGGGGCCGCCTGGTGGCCCTACATTCTGCTCCTTTCCCCACTGCGGTTCCTTGGAGAGCTCGGAGGTTCAGGGATTTCTCAGGAACCACAGCAGGGAAAGGAGCAGAACATGTAGCCACTGGGCAGCCCCACCTCAGGGATCTCCCAGGAACCACAGCGGGGAAAGGAGCAGAACGTGGGGCCACTGGGCAGCCCCATGTTTGCAGCTCCTCCAGCATGACTGTACCGCCCCCTGCTTTGTCCTCCAGCATGACTGGCTGCTGTACAGACCTGCGGAGACCTTATGTGGAAGGGCTGGGGGCAGTACAGCTGTGCCAGAGGAGCTGCGGGCAAGGGGCCACCCAGCAGCCCTACCTTCTGCTCCTCCTCTTTCCAGAATGCCGTACCAGCTATAAATATCTTGCTGGTATGGCGTACCAGACCATATCACCCGACTTGCACTGCTCAAGTTGTGTAACCTCTCCAAACAGGTTTCACAAGCAGAAACAGTTGTTTGGTAATTCCCAGAAGGAGAGAGGGGACTGACAGACTGGAGAGGAGAATTGCAGGGGAGAATTCAGTCAGGACCAAGGCAGGCTCTGTGGAACAGGGCTGGAGCCTGAATACTGGTGGGCTGGGGAAGCCTGCTTGAATCACAGCTCAGCTCCATGAAGGGGAGGCTGTAGAATCCTTTAATCAAGAGGAAGAAGTTGGAGTCCAAGGACCACAGCAGAAAGAGACCTGTGGGGAAGACTCTCCAGAAAGGCCAGGTGCTGTGGTGGGCTGGCAGAGTTCCCTGGCTCAGAGGGAACTGGGTGGGAACTATACTATTGCCATTCATATCTCAGATGCTTCAGGTTATCGCTAACACCACCATAAACAAGCTACAAACAATAATCCCCAAATCCAATACCCCAAAGCCCATGCCAGGAATGATTTTCTAGTTTGAGATAAAGATTCCATCATATTCAAAACAACCACAGGGCGAACATTCTCACTAATAAACAAACAAGATTGCTATGGCCATGCAGACAGCTATTTTAATTAAGGAATTACCTTCTAAGTGAGCTGAAAGCAAGCCTGTAGGAAATTGAAGAATGAAGCTGATACAGGGAAATGCAATAGTAAGATTGACTATCATTTGATATGGATACAATACCTGGAAAAGTCTTGAAAGTGAAAAAGAGACTGATGGTGGGTTAGACAGAAGGATGATGTTGGAAGCGGCAGGCATCTTTGTCCCTGAATGGGATTATGAAGGGGGCATTACAGGAAAGTGTCCCATCATGCAGAGCTGGTGCTAGGTATAAGCAGACTAAGCAATTGCTTAGGGCCTAGGGCCATGAGCAGCTCAAGAGGGCCCCTTATTTGCTTTTTTTAGTATCTGTTGTGTATAGAGGAACCCCCTCCCCCTAAATATTCCTGCTTATGGCAGCTAGTGGGCTGGCGCCACTTCTGCCATCATGTACTGATGTACAATATTTCTAGTTTATCTCCAGGGCAACATAGGGCTAAAAAAATGTAGGCCAAAATTGCTTAAAATTGGGGTCCTAAATCCATATCAAGATGCCTTATTGTCATAGGTTCTAGCCATTCACTGATTCCACTGAAGTCAAACCTTCTGGCACACCACTTTTATGCAGGTGCCTAATTGAAAAATTTGGACTCCAAATTGCATCCTTCTTGTAGAGGTTTCCAACACCCTATCCGCTGAAGATATTAAATATCTCACGACCTCAAGTCATTTGAAAACTGCTGCTGTTGAAGACTCTGTGTATACCCTTGCAATGAAGCACTAAATTCTGCATCAAGATTCCTAGATTCTGTGGAGATTCGGAATAGCAGGCTGGAAATTTTATAGCAGCTTCATTAACATTTTTTAAAAAAATCAAGTTTTAATTTAAGTATGATTCATGAATAGTTCACTCAGTACAATAGGCCTGTGTCCATGTTGATTGTATATTCCTGCCCCCACTCTCTAATTTTCAATACAGTTTAGATTTTTTTGATTGATTGAGTGATTGGATAACTGCATTTAGACATTGGAAATGAGGAAACTGGATGTGCTGGTAGCTGGGTAGGGGTCAGCTGGGCACCTGTGGAGTGAGGGAGGCAGTTTGGGATAGCAGGAGAGCACTATGGCTGAATATTTTTGCTAAAATGTTTCTCACTGGTGATATTCAAAGAATCATCTTTAAATTTCAGGGCTAACATTCCATTGAGCTGAGCTGGGCATTGAACAAACTTCTCAGAGTCACTGGGTCAAATCCAGAGCTGGTGTAAATTTGCATGGCTCCTTTGACTTTACTGGAGCTACACACCAGCTGTGGATCTGGCCCATAGTTTTTGGGAAGACATTGTTACACAGCTTTACATTTGGCTCTGTTTCCCAAGGTTTTCTTCACAACCATAGTATCAGAGGGGTAGCCATGTTTATCTGACGAAGTGGGTATTCACCCATGAAAGCTTATGCTCCTGTATGTCTGTTAGTCTATGATGTGCCACAGGACTCTTTGTTGCTTTTCACAACCATAGAAAGCCATAACTTTTTTTTTTTTTAAAGAGCTGGGATTCCAGTTCACAATTTTACAAAAAAATTGCACAGCAAATTCTGCAGCAATGAAATAAGTTGAGCCTTGCTCTCAGAGCATAACCTTGAGCTCTATTGACCATGCCCTTGATTGCAGCATGGGATATTCCTGTATTCAGAACTAACCACGTTTCTTTGTCAGTCAGTGACCTCACTTATAGTTTTCTCCTGTTCATATACAGTTGGTTGCACTCGAAGCATGATCCATTAGCTGACAGGGGTAGCTATACACTGAATGAGCTGGGGCTAGAGAGTGTGGGACCATGACCGAGGGAAAGGTGCTTCAGTTCAGCCTGGAAGATATTTTTTTTAAATGTTGAGCGTGAAAGTCCCTAGTCAGTAGCTACCAAGAAATGTTGGAGGTTTAGGCTGGGTGGGGCACTCCAATACCGGGTGGAAAGTGCTTGTGAGCAGGGCCGGCGCTACCATTTAGGCAGCCTAGGCAATCACCTAGGGCTCCAGAATAATTGGTGGGCGCTGTTTTGCCGGAGGGGGCGGCAGGCGGCTCCAGTGGAGCTGCCGCAGTGGTGCCTGCGGAGGGTCCGCTGGTCCGTGGCTCCGGTGGAGCTGCCGCAGTGGTACCTGCAGACGGTCGGCTTATCGCGTGGCTCCGGTGGACCTCCCACAGGCACCACTGCGGCAGCTCCACCGGAGCCGCGGAGCACCGGACCCTCTGCAGTCACCACTGCGGCAGCTCCATCGGAGCCGCAGGACCAGCGCGCGGGGCGGCGAAAATGCTATCCACCTATGGCGCTCAAACCCCTAGCGCCAGTCCTGCTTGTGAGTCCCATGAGGTGGGAGGGTTCCTAAGTTTGGAAGTCAGAAAAAATAGTAAGACTTTGGTAATCTTTGTACGTTTCAGACTCAGCCCCTGTATGGAGTGTGTGGGGGTTTTTTGTTTGTCTTTTGGCTGGGTGAAAAATTACATTTTTGAGAGGGGAAAAAAGCTTTTATATTTCAGATTTGTTTTGTGTTTAGATGTGATTCTGTTTAGCACCCTCTAGTTATAAATGGAGCCTGATATTAACTTCTTAAGCATTTGTTTTTGTGAGGACAAACACCTTCAAGTAAGTTCATGTTCTTACCCTGTAATGGGCTACTGGCCCTGTAAGGCTAGAAAAGTAGGTTGAGAGATCAGTTACTCCATTCCAACTGTCCAGAATAACCTGAATGGCTATTGGTTGAGAGGAAGATGTTCCAAAGGAATAGTTAGTGTCTGGGAAGGGGAAGATATAGGAAAAACCCAGACTGTTGGTCTTCTAAGGGCTCAGGACCCGGAGCCTTGTTGAGTGGGGAGGGCAAGTCTCTCCTCTCTCCCAGCCAGACCAGAGAGGTGTTTGGGGTTATTAGAGCTACCTCAGAAGGATTAAGGGAGTGGTCAGATGAAGGGATGAATCAAAAGGGAGGCTCCGAGCTCCATGAAGGAGCAGAGAACTCTGTCAGGACACAGTCTCCAGAGGAAGGGCTGTGAAAACCCTGAATTTAGGGATGGGTGAAAAGGGAGATATTTTGGGAGCTGGACTATGTTGAATAAATTAGAGCTCAAAAGAGAATATTATTTTTAAAACTTTTTGCTGTGAATGAATTATTTCCAGGAAACTGAGGCAGGAGACTGCAATGGCAAGCCATCCCACAAGGCTCTTACCCACCACTTTTGACCCACGCAGTTAGCCAATTTTCGTAAGTAAACAAAATGTACACACACAGTCCTGTTTCTCTGAACACAGGTAGGACTCAACTAACGAGACGATTCTTTCCACCCAGTGCTTCACCCAAAAGCTAACTCCCTCTTAGCTTTTTCTCAGGGTTACAGTACAAGTTCTTTAGTCTCTGACTGCCTTGTGCCTACCACTCTGATAAAGTGCAGACAGATTCAACACTGGTCTCTTCATGCTTTCCAGGCAAAGCGGGTGCCCCATGTACCCTCCCTAGCTGGCCACATTAATCTTCTGCTGAGTAGAGATTATCTACTGTGTTTACTCATACAGTATTTGAGGGTTTAAGGATTACACCCATTTCATTTTGAACAAAGAATCTTGTCTATTCTCTTCCCTTGCTGAGGACAAAGAACCATTCTTTCATGATGTTTGCTATAGCAAGTAGTTAACAAATGGAACCACATTCTTCAGGCACATATCCCAGAAAAGTCAGTGACTATCTTCAGAGGCTGATCCATCCAGGACAGGTATGTTGATTTCAGGGTCTCACAATAAGGAAAGATGAAGAGCACTCTAAAGAAATCAGTGGTTATTTGAATGGGGACTCAATCCTGTGAATAGTGATGCATGGACTTCTCAAATGCCTGATTTTGAGGGATGTCGTGCATTTTAGTGCCAAAGCGGCCTACATGCTACACAAATTCAATGCTCTCCCATCCATTTATGGATGAAAAGTATTTATATCAGAAATGCAGAATTATGAAACTGAGGTGATAGTGATTTACAGTAAAGGAATGAATCTCGCAGAATTTTATGCTTCTGGAATGCATCGCTTTTGTGTGTGTGTCCCTCATTTTCGGTCTCTGTCACAAATGTGTCCTTCATTGGACAGGTTGAGAGGTATAGCTGACCACTCCATTTCTGGTTGCCAATAGATCCAGTCTGAAAATATCTGTTGGGATGAAATAGAAGGAAAACTTTGTGAATATTTTGTTCCTGTTTTCTGGTCAGCTGCAGTGGACCACACAGAAAAAGTAGATTATTTATTTGGACTTTAAAACTAACTAAAGACATATTCTAGCTGATCCACGGGCAACACTGTGGATAGCAATGGGAGGATATAGGAAAAAGCAGGACATCATCAAGGAGATGCAACAGGAAAGAAAGTAATAGATTTAAAAAAAAAAAGTTCTACAGAGGGAGTGGATTGGACAGGAGGCAAGTTGTAGAGATACAAATGAGAAAGTTTCTCCAGAACTTCAGTTTTTTACTTCAGTAGAGCCTTTCTAGAATTCATACTGCCATATTTCTATTTTGTTTGATTGTCATCATGACAAACAATGAGCCCTCCATCTTTCTCACTCTTATAGAACTCAGACTGCACATTCATTCCCAATGCACAGGAGACAGAGCTTTGTCTAATCTGCTGTTCAGGTTCTATTTACTGCACAAATGGAAAATATCTCACTTTCAGAAGTGAAGCTTTTAAATTCAACAATTGCCATTGGATGCAAAGTGCAGGTAATGCTGTGCTGGACAAATAGTAGAGAAACTGCATTAAATCCCTCCACAAGTCAGAAGAGCTCAGGCTCCAGGTCCCTGGTGGCTAAAAAAAACAACAACCAACCAACCAAAATCTACTGAGCAAAGGGGCTCTCCATGAATTCACATATTTTTGCTTCAAAAGCTAAGTTGCAGTTATGGATTTAAGTCTAAAGCTTGTTAGGAAATGTTTTTTTGTTCCCTCCAGAAGTATCAATGAAAATGAAAAAGGGATTTTTGGCAAAAATTTTCTATGATAGTTTTTTGGTATTCATGGAGAAAATGAACATTTCTCAGCCAAAACCCAATTGTTTTTCATTTTTTGGGTGAAATGCCTCATACAACAACAAAAAAATACACACATACCCAGCGTGCTGGTGTGGTACTGCCTGATTCTGACTCAAAAACAACATGTGTGTATTTCTTGAGGTGAAGAATTTTTTCCAGTATCTGAATGAGTTAGTCATGAAACACTGAACAAGTGTCATTGACACTCACTTTGAGTAACAGAACATTTTTGATAGTGTCTGCACTCATTTATCTTCCCCCTTCATTCGCAACTCTGTCATCACATTGAACACTCCTTTCACTGGGCTATTTGGCCCTGATACAGGGCCACTTCTACTTGGGATAACTCTATGCCTTGAACAAACATTTTGCATTTACAAAAATATCCAAATCTTTTGACTGATGTAATGAAAAAACAGAATTTACAGAAGTTCTTAGAGCATCATGGAAAACTGGGGCTGTCCCAGTAAGACCAGAACACACACACTACTTTGAGAATGTTTTGAACAAGACGACTGAACTTCTTCACTTACATTCTCAATATTAGGACTGATGGGAGTTGGATTTTGCCTGATCAGAATGTTACTTGAGTCATTAAATGGGTGCATGCAGAGTGTGTGTTGTAAATATGTTCAAGAACACAACATTCTCATCTGCAAATCTGAATTTGATAGATTTTCAGGACATCCAGGCTAGTCCCTCTGCCACTTGTAATTTCACCCTGAGAGCCAATTCAGGCCGTATTGCCCTCTCAGACCTTTGTTAAAGCAATAGGTGACCATCATAAGGACATCCAGTGTATTACACACTTTGAAGTCCATAGAATTTGGTCAATGGGAGAAAAGTTACCTGTCAAGAGAGTTTTTGTAGAAATTTAGCAATAAGGGAGGGAATGTAGCCTAGGGTCAGAACAGGGGAATGGGTCTGGCTATTCGCATGTGATTCGCTGTGTAAGATTGGGCAAGTCACTATATTATAAATTCAGCAAATTATCTAATCCTTTAATTCCTTTAATCCCATTCTCATCTGAGATCACATTGTAGCCACTCATACCCCACAGTGGTCGGCTGACAGAAGGAGGAATCCCATAACTGCTCCTCACTCAGAAGCATATCTGGTGAAAACGGGACTGTATGTCTTACCTTCTCAGTTTATATTTCACTTGTATTTTCTTGTTCCTCATAGACTCATAGACTCTAGGACTGGAAGGGACCTCGAGAGGTCATCGAGTCCAGTCCCCTGCCCTCATGGCAGGACCAAATACTGTCTAGACCATCCCTAATAGACATCTATCTAACCTACTCTTAAATATTTCCAGAGATGGAGATTCCACAACTTCCCTAGGCAATCTATTCCAATGTTTAACTACCCTGACAGTTAGGAACTTTTTCCTAATGTCCAACCTAAATCTCCCTTGCTGCAGTTTAAGCCCATTGCTTCTTGTTCTATCATTGGAGGCTAAGGTGAACAAGTTTTCTCCCTCCTCCTGATGACACCCTTTTAGATACCTGAAAACTGCTATCAGGTCCCCTCTCAGTCTTCTCTTTTCCAAACTAAACAAACCCAATTCCTTCAGCCTTCCTTCATAGGTCATGTTCTCAAGACCTTTAATCATTCTTGTTGCTCTTCTCTGGACCCTCTCCAATTTCTCCACATCTTTCTTGAAATGCGGTGCCCAGAACTGGACACAATACTCCAGTTGATGCCTAACCAGCGCAGAGTAAAGCAGAAGAATGACTTCTCGTGTCTTGTTTACAACACACCTGTTAATGCATCCCAGAATCATGTTTGCTTTTTTTGCAACAGTATCACACTGTTGACTCATATTAAGCTTGTGGTCTACTATGACCCCTAGATCTCTTTCTGCCATACTCCTTCCTAGACAGTCTCCTCCCATTCTGTATGTGTGAAACTGATTGTTCCTTCCTAGGTGGAGCACTTTGCATTTATCTTTATTGAACTTCATCCTGTTTACCTCAGACCATTTCTCCAATTTGTCCAGATCATTTTGAATTTTGACCCTGTCCTCCAAAGCAGTTGCAATCCCTCCCAGTTTGGTATCATCCGCAAACTTAATAAGCGTACTTTCTATGCCAACATCTAAATCGTTGATGAAGATATTGAACAGAACCAGTCCCAAAACAGACCCCTGCGGAACCCCACTTGTTATACCTTTCCAGTAGGATTGGGAGCCATTAACAACTACTCTCTGAGTACGGTTATCCAGTCAGTTATGCACCCACCTTATAGTAGCCCCATCTAAATTGTACTTTCCTAGTTTATCTATAAGAATATCATGCGAGACTGTATCAAATACCTTACTAAAGTCTAGGTATATCACATCCACTGCTTCTCCCTTATCCACAAGGCTCGTTATCCTATCAAAGAACGCTATCAGATTAGTTTGATACGATTTGTTCTTTACAAATCCATGCTGGCTATTCCCTATCACCTTACCACCTTCCAAGTGTTTGCAGGTGATTTCTTTGATTACCTGCTCCATTATCTTCCCTGGCACAGAAGTTAAACTAACTGGTCTGTAGTTTCCTGGGTTGTTTTTATTTCCCTTTTTATAGATGGGCACTATATTTGCCCCCTTCCAGTCTTCTGGAATCTCCCCCGTCTCCCATGATTTCCCAAAGATAATAGCTAGAGGCTCAGATACCTCTTCTATTAATTCCTTGAGTATTCTAGGATGCATTTCATCAGGCCCTGGTGACTTGCAGGCATCTAACTTTTCTAAGTGATTTTTTACTTGCTCTTTTCTTATTTTCTCTTCTAAACCTACCCTCTTCCCGTAAGCATTCACTATACTAGACATTCCTTCAGACTTCTCAGTGAAGACTGAAACAAAGAAGTCATTAAGCATCTCTGCCATTTCCAAGTCTCCCGTTACTGTTTCCCCCTCCTCATTGAGCAGTGGGCCTACCCTGTCCTTAGTCTTCCTCTTGCTTCTAATGTATTGATAAAAAGTCTTCTTGTTTCCCTTTATTCCCATAGCTAGTTTGAGTTCCTAACAAGATCTTTCCATTGTCACAAAAAAAACACAACAGCACTGCATATAATTCTGGGCTTGAAAGTAAGAGTGGAAAACATTGTTAGCCAGACAATTTGTAAAGTTTAATGTGTATTTTAAAGTGCATTTGTATGTTTAGAAAATGTGTGTGTCTCTTAGTTGAATAAAGACTCTTGTCTGAACTGCTAGCAGAAATACACTATGCCTGTAACAGGAAGGGTTTGTCAGCTGCTCCCTTCTTTTAATTTGCACGGTTAGCACTGTGAGGTTTACGCAAGGCAGCTCTCAGGGGAGGGGACTGAAAGTTCTTTGAAGTCCTTTGTGGTGGCTGTCTAATCTGGAGACGAGGATTACTTTCTTTCTGCCAGAAGCACATGACAGTCTGGTAATTAATGAGCATCATAAAATTCTCTTTTTCTATTAGATACCCATTAGTAAACCTGGGATGGTTGTCATTTTGGACAAAACCATGCATATCCTCATTTTATCCCAACATCAAAGGGGATCTCCTACTGTCTTATGCTGAATGCCCTATTTGTGTTTGCCTTCAGTGGAGCTGGTGCAGAATGGATCTTAAACCAGACTTGGCATAAAGTGTGGGTCCTCTGATTGGACACACAGCCTGAGTCTTCCCAGAGCTAACAACCTAAATGGTGGTGGGTTTCTCTATTATTTTAAGGATAACGCTCCCTTCCTATGCTGTCTGTCCTATATCATGTTTTTGAAAAAAAAGAAAACATTATGATGGGATATTTCCCTTTTCCCCTATTGATATTGTATTACAAATCTTTCTTTTGGATTTAAGACCATTTCAAGTATGAAAGCCTCTTGCTTGTCTTTGGCACATTATTCTGAAAGTACAGAATGGTTTCCTGCTCTTTATATTTGATTCCTTTGTACCGAAACACTTGAAAAGTCCTAGTGTGTGGACTTTTTCTTTTTGAGAAAGTGTCACCCCTTCTTGCAAAGGATCCAGCTTATGAGTCCAGTAGAATTTCTTCAACTGCATTTAATCTCCTTTAGAAATAAGAAGAATGGCTAGGCAGCCTGGTTCGTATATTCTAAATTTAAAGTTTTTTTTGAAGGTCAGTTGCTCATCCTGACTGCAGAGAAGGAACTCTAGGAAATTCAGGAGAGGCTGGTACCAGCAAGCTCTGCTGTAATGAAAATACAATGGCTTCAAAGAGATTTTACACTCATAAAGTCAGATGAGAAATAAACAGACTTACTGTTGCTTTTTACTATATGTCTGTGGATGACCATGATTTATGGTATCTGATGGGGCTGCTAATTCTCATTCAGTGTTAGTTTTGATGCTGTACATTGAGATTGTTCACACACTGAGTCTTATTCATATAGCACACAGGAAAAAAATCCTGATATTCTAATGAAATCATCATAAACATCATAAGCATTGGGATACATGAGATGAAGCCAAATGACTTTAACTAGCCAAAATGTTCAGCATAATCAGAGGCACCCTAAAGCATGCTACCACATAGGAATTAAAACCTTAAAGAAAAAAAGAAAAATAGAATTAAAGGAATGAGGGAGTGAAACATTTCGGAAGTTAAAGAATATTTCTTCACTGAAATCACTGGAAAGAAGAGCCATGTGAGGCAAATAAAAAGCCAGAGGAGGCAGGACTGGAAAGATGTTGTTTAAGATATAATATATGTGAACTTTGAAAATGTGTGATACTTACGGTCTGACATTTTAACCCAGGGGTAGACACCCTATGGCACGTGTGCCGAAGGCAGCACGCAAGCTGATTTTCAGTGGCACTCACATTGCCTGGCCCGGGTCCTGGCCCCGGTCTGGGGGCTCTGCATTTTATTTTAATTTTAAATGAAGCTTCTTAGACATTTTTAAAACCTTATTTACTTTACATATAACAATAGTTTAGTTATATAGTATAGACTTATAGAAAGAAACCTTCTAAAAATGTTAAAATGTATTACTGGCACGTGAAACCTTAAATCCGAGTGAATAAATGAAGACTTGGCACAGCACTTCTGAAAGGTTGCCGACCTCTGTTTTAACCCTTGTTTTCCCGAGTGGCCCTTACTCATATGAGGTCGATTCAATGAGTATGGTGAGTGAGGATAGCAAGATCCAGCCCTATAAATATATTCCCTGGTTCCCTGTATGTGCCTGACTAGAGCTGGTTAGAAAATTTCCAATGGAAAATTTTTCCATGGGGGAAACACTAATTTGTCAAAAGCCAAAAATTTTGCTTTTGAGAAAATTTTGGTTAGATAAAAAATTGAAATGAATTTCAGTAAGGTCAATATGGAATATTTCAACCTTTCTGGAACAGAATGTTCTGATTTTTCATTGCAACATAACCTTTCATTTCATTTTTAAAAATTGTATGTAGTAGAATATAAAATTTTAAAGAGCTCAACATTGAAATAAAATGTGTCTATTTTATCAAAACAAAATGTTTCAATTGTCCTGAAATCTTTTGAATTTAAATTTTATTTTGTGAGAAATTTTAAGAAATGTTGTTTTAGTTTTAGAATGGAAAAAAAATTTAAATCACAGAATTTGTCACCTACCTCTACTCTGGACCTCCAACTTGGTTATGTCTTGGAGCACTGTAGTATTTTTAAACTCAGGAATGTAATTTGCAATATTTATTTAAAATCCAAGCAGGAAGTTGCAGCTGAATTTTCCTAATAGCTGAAAGTGAAGATCAGAGCAACTGAGGTAAAATGCAGTTGAAGCTGTTTCAAATCTAATATCTCATGTGAAAGTGAAATCTTGAACCAGCATGGACATAAAAGGCCAGTTGCAACACTTGTAATGGCATTGGACACCAACTGCTGTATACCCTTTTGTAACCCAAATCAATGTCATATGACTGGGCAAGGAAAAGAAAGATTAGTCTCCTGCCAGCACTCCTATGATTCACACTTTCACTACAGAACCAGAGATGTTCTAATGTAGAGATTCTCAGTCTGTGGCCCAAGGACATTGTGCTGGTGTTCCATGGAGAGCTGGCTGGTCATACGGTGCTGCTTTCTGCTCCTTATTTCCAGCAAATAAATAACATAAATGAACCTAAAATGCAT